>NC_081181.1:122951041-122982225 GCF_029867415.1 Vicia villosa | reverse complement strand
CTTCACACTTTGCAAATGCATTTCTTCGATTTCATCGACACCGTCAATGCTCAGTTCGACGAAGTTTTCAAACACATTCAGTCTAATCAGAACAACAATAGACGTGGCTAGATGTTACCGTATTAGATTATAAGATTTTTATTTCTAGTTTTCGTAATTTCTATTTCTAGTTTAGATTTTCATTTTTTCTGCACTTTTCCATTCTGCTATTGTTAACACTCAGTACTGATTTAATTTTAAAATGCAATATTTTATTCACTACTGCTGTTGTGTTATATTACACTGCTATTAACTGCTATATATATTTGCCTGGCTATCACTTTTTGCTGTTAATGGTATTGAAATTCGACACTGTTCTGAACTGATGGACACCTTTTTGCTATTAATGGTATCAGTCAGCACTGTCTGGTCACCTGCATGCGTGACCCACCTGCCTACAACAGGAGACGCACGTCTCCATCTGTGTGGGGCCAGCTGACACGAACCAAAGGAACAGGAGACGCACGTCTCCATGCTCTGCCCCAGCAGACTGGCTGCCTGAGACGCACGTCTCCCAAGGCCAGCAGTCTGTTTGACCACGCAGACCACTCTCTTTCCCTCTTGAATTTTGAATTTGAATTTCAAAAATTCATCTTTCAATCTTCCTCATTCTTCCCCTATTTATTCCATTTAAACTCCATTAACCTCATTCATCCTCCATCATTCACCTCTTAAACTCCATTCATTTCCCATTTCTCTATTCTATTCAAAATTCAAACACCACCATTAATCCATATTTAATTCTCCATTTACCACACCATTTTCAAACCTCACTATAAAACCACACCACCACCACTCTTATTCTTCACAACCTTCATACCATTTCTTTTCTACCATTCTAATACCATCTTTATTTTTCATCTTCAAACTCATCATGCCTCCACGTTCAATCATCCGTAGTGTGCGTCCTGAGAGACCACCCCCTAACCTTAACAATATTATATTCCGCGAAGACGACAATGATGCTCAAAGAACCAAATACCTCGCTTTCTACGAACGTTCGGTTGTTCCCACAAAATTTGTGAACACCGAATGTCTAGAAACTCTAGGCCTCATTGATGGTGTTACCCGTTTACTCACTAAATCTAGCCTACACCATCTCTGTACCGAACTCGTACCCACTTATGAGCCTCTCGTCTTAGAATTCTTGAGTTCTTTCAGTTACGACACTCCTTCTGATCAACCACTCTCAACCGGTAGCATCCAATTTAGGATGTTCAACCGTGAATATACACTGGATCAAGAAGTTGTGGCTACGTACTTGAATTTCAATACATCACCGAATGCTCTCCGCAATATCTTTCAAGAACTCAATGGTCGTTCATGGGAACAACATGCCTTCGACCTATGGTTTCACCTCACTGGCGAAGTTCAAACTGGTTGGAGGGCCCTACATGCTTCTCACATTCAAAACCCCGCTATACGTTATTTTCAACGTGTTTTGGGGCATACTATTTTTGCGCGATCCAACAACCACAAGGTAAATCAACATGAACTATTCTTCCTTTACTGTGCGCTAAACAACATCCGTTTTAATGCCGCACCGTTTATGCTCCAACACATCCAAGGCTGTGTCAACGCCCCCGCTACAAATCCCTTTTTGTTTGGCGGAATTATTACTTCCTTGGCCTGTGCTTTAGGTCTTGGTGACGAGCTCCTTTCACTCTCTCATCTCATGATGCCTGCTCAATCACTTGACCTCACCTATTGCCGTGACTCCCACTTGGTTTCGCCACACCATGATGGCCAATACACCTTGGTCGTCAACAAAGTTCTGATTCCTTATGTCATCCTTCCATGTCCTGAAAGAATCAACATCCGTTATGTTCAGCGTTGGAGGCTTATTGAAGACAATCCTCAAGATAACCAACCTGATCATCCTAATGAACCTATGGATGCAAATGAAGAAGAGCTCAACCAAGGACAAGCTGATGTCAACCAACCTCCCCCAAACAACCCTCCGCCTATCACTCTTGAAGCCATGTATGCTGCTATTCAACGCCAAGATCAACTCGTTCAAGCTATGCAGACAAACCAAACTGAAACAATTAGGCTCATCCGAGAGATGCAACAGGAGCACCGTGACTATGCTATTAGGAACGAAAGTCAATACGCTGAAATTGCCACATATTTGCATGATCTTGACATTCGTGTTAATGACTCTCCTGATAGACGTCGCCGTGTTCGTACAAGAGGCGCAAGCAGTTCTCGAAACCGCAACAATGAGGAGTAGTTCTTATGCACTGAGGACATTGCATCATCTAAGTCTGGGGGAGTCGTATTATTTATATTTCCTTTAGTTTTATTTCCCTTCAGTTTATTTCCCTTCCTTGTAATGTTTTTCTAATTCAATAAAGAATATTTATGGAATTTAAGTCTTATATGTATAATTCCGTAGTTATTTCAATTTCTTCCATTTTCTTGAGCCATAACAAAAATTTTTGCTCCTAATCGATAAACGCAAACCCCACACGTTCAAGAAATACGAAGCTACTCAATCACTCAACGAACCGAAACTGAATTAGTCAATATCCTTATTGTCGCAACACTCTAAAACCCCCGAGTATGCGTAACCGATTTGAATACCCGTTATACCAAAACCATCGACTTTAAGTTTTGAAATAACCCTTAGTAGTTTATTCTAGCAGTCGGCACCGTCTTAGATACAAACTACGCAGAGAGTCGATGAATATAAGTGTATGATCCTCATAATAATTATGTGTTCAGCTATAAGAAGAAATGTGCCTACTAAGTAAGGTGATCCTCACAAGATCATTTAACCTAACGGTCGCAAATCTCGTATACAAAGAATCTAAAAACTCACTGTCGATTGGTTCAGAAGTCATCTGGTAATGAACTTGGTAGGAAGCACTATTGTCCGATTCCCCACAATCTACAAGTGAATGCTAAGGAGTATACCACATATTGTGCCAGAACTCCATGAGAAGGATCATAGTCACTAACCGACTACTCTGCTATGTGCGTGTCAAGATAATGGGCTTAATGTGATTGCGCGCGAATGAAAAGGGTGAAACATGATGACAAGTCAAATAGGTCGAGCTATAATGGCATGATTCGGATTGGTATGCATACTGGGAGTTGTTTAGTGTTGTTACTATAGGTTTATTGCTAAGATTCGTTATTTCCGAATAAGAACACTATGTAGCTAAGTATGACTGAACGACGTGGTGGAAGTGTGTTTCATTTATCTTTATCTTCTTATTTTGCTTGAGGACAAGCAAAGGTTCAAGTCTGGGGGAATTTGATAACACGATTTTATATCGTATATTTAGCCTAAAATCCATAGATATTTATAGCATTTTCCGTTTATTATGTTAATTTATTATGATATTACGCGTGTATTTGCTTTGTTTCAGGTTTTACACTTCAATTTCGACTATTTGCGAAAAGGAAAGAAAATTGAGCTTAAATGACCAATATTTATGCCTAAAAGATGAAAAGGGAGTGCTGAAGTGAAAGAAGGGTGCAATTAGGACCCAAAAGGCCCAAAAGAGATATTCAGCCCACCATGAATCAAAAGGCGCGTGGCCCAGACCTGCAAGCAAGTGGAGACGCACGTCTCCACGTTCTCTTCAGCCACGTCACCAAGAGGAGACGCCCGTCTCCAACTGCCCAAGATTTTCTCCACTTGAGACGCACGTCTCAAGTCTTCCTGAAGAAACGGAGACCCACGTCTCCACGCCCAGTCTGCAGAAAGTTCCTCAATTCACGGATTCCAACTGCAAACCTCCTCCTATAAATAGGACCTGCTATCCCACTTCCAAAGGGTCCGATTTCCTGCCAACGAAGTGCTGCCGAAATTGTACCGCGAACTGCTTTTCCTTATTCTGCTTTCATTTAACCGTCTATTTTCTCACAACGATTTCTACACTGGAAATTGTTGTGAACTTTTCATAGATCTAGCCTTACGTTAGGTTTATCGCTTTATTTTCCTTGTTTTTATTTTCTGCCATTTAAATTCCGAAGAACGATCCAGCCAACCTGTGGTGGAAGTTCGAGTACTTCAAGATTCAATTCAATCCAGATTTATTTTAATTCAGGTTTTTTATTTACCGCCTTATTTATATTATTTATTTGCATGATATATTATATGCCATTTAATATGCTTATTATTATGAACCGAACCGATTTATGCATGTTTAATCGTATTGATATGTCTGGCTAAAATATTAAAGGTGTCGGTATGTAGAGTAAGTTAACCGTAGGGATCCGAAATAAATTGGCTTAAATTATGTTTTATTAATTATCACTTATTTTTGGTTTATATGTCTAGTTTGATTAGTAAGTCTTAAAACCAATAGAGCGAAAGTTTGAGGGATTAGGACGGTCAAAGGTTAAAATCAATAGAGCGAAAGTTTGAGATCTTTAACTGGATAGTAGACATAGGACATTAGTTTTAAGGATGGCGAAAGCGTATTAAAACTAATTGGAACTTATTTATTTTCAAAAATTGTTTTTACACTCGAGCGGGATGGCGAAAGCGTACGTTAGGGATATTAGCATGTTCCGAGTCAACAGAGCGAAAGTTTGAGATTAGGAGATTTAAATAGATAACGACCTCGTAAAATAGGCATTTTATTAATTACATTGTTTCCAAAAAGCTCTTCTAAAATCTAATGGGATGGCGAAAGCGTACATTAGGATTAGGATAGTAGTCTGACTCAACAGAGCGAAAGTTTGAGACGAGGATTTTTAACCAATTGCAATTAGTAAAGATTTTTAATTTAATTATGCAAAAGCCAATGGACCTTCGGATTACCTTTTGTTAAACGAAATACATACTGATACCTGTCTTTTATTATTATTCTTTATTCTCTCACAATCACTTTCCCTTAGGAACAATCGAAATTTTAGTACTCCTAGCTTTACATAGTAACCTTAGATAACGGTAGATCGATTCATAGTCCCTGTGGATTCGATATCTTTTAAAACTACACGACACGACTGTGCACTTGCAGTTATCAGATTTATAGACACGTAAAGTCGCGATCATCATACATATTTGCATCATTTATGCATTCTTGCATTTTTCAATAATTGCTTGTTCAGGATATATCTATCCCAAAAAGTAAGAAAAAAAAGAGAAGAAAAAGAAAAAAGAAATAGGTATGGGCGTGTCATCTCTCCAGTAGGTTGTCACCCCATAGGCAAAAAGAACATCTTTTTTCTCCAGTTCCCCACTGAGATCATTCCTCGTGGAAGAAGGTTGCTTTAGTTTCTCCTCTCAAAACAAAGGAGAAAATACCCAGTTGAGTTCATTCCTCATGGGTACAAAGTCTTGTTTGACCGTTTCTTTCCAATTCATTCTTGGTTAGAACCCTGTCTTTACCAAAGATTCAAATTCCGATTCCCCAAATAGAGTCGTGAAAACAGACAATAAGCAATAGCCTCATCATCCGAGCAGCTTATGTCTCTTTCAAAAGATTTTTCCTCTTTAGGAAATCAATCATGAAGACCATTTGACAATCAGGGCCTTATTACTGTTCACAAGGCTGAATAACCAGTAATTTCCCTAGCAAAGTCTCCAAGATCATTTTATCACTCGGCTGATAATTGATCATGTCTTCAAAACCACTATCACAAGGCTGGTAGTCGGTAACCTTTTGTTCTGGTTATATTATTAAACATGTCTATCCCAATGCTGATAGTCGATAATGTTAACCGAACCTTTGAAACTCTTTTTACCTTGTCAAGTCTATCACCATGCTGATAGTCGGTAACACAGTTTCATACCTTTCACCTTCTCATTATTAAACAAGTCTATCCCTGTGTTGATAGTCGATAATGTCGATTGGTAAGTTTTTTACAAAGCTATCACTCCCCGGTGAAGCATACACTTGCTTTCCCGAAAAGAAAAAACGGATTCTCTTCCTAAAACGGATTGAGACATCCTTCCCGATCTCTTTTCCCCAGCGGAGTCAGTTCTTGATATCCCCTCGGTAAAGGCATCTTTGCATCATTCGCAATTTTGGTATCTTAGGTCCAAAATTTGCGTCTTCTGATATTTAAGTCTCTTCCACCCTATCAAAACGAAGATTTTCAATCTTCGTGTCTCAGGTTGAAGAAACTTAAATAGGGGCATCTGTCATACCCCAATTTTTGACCTAAGATACCACCTCATATCATTTGCATATGCATCATTTGCATCCCTAACAAATTGCATAGCTTGTGTTTGCTACTTGTGACTCAGCAGGGTTTAATCTGGAAATCACTCATCAATACAAGTAACAATCAATTAGGGTTTTGTTCTCCCTTCATCTCAAATGAATCATCTTCATCAATAATCAACATTTGGTCCTCAGAGATTCATTTCAACAAGCTCAACAGCTTTGAGTCGACTGAATTAGGGTTTTGACTGAAGACAGCACACTCCTGACTTTTGCTCAGAATTTGACCTAATGGCTTGGGACATGATATCAAGACCTCAAGTGCATCATTTTGACCTAATCCATTGGCTCATAACATCTCCTACACAAAGATTGATCAGACAAATCCTCAGATCAGGGTTTTGAACTATCAGGGACTGAGATCAGGGATCACATTTGGGAAACCCTAAAAACCCCCAGGGAGTCAATCAAAGGTTTCAATCATCTTCAAATAATCCCTATGACAACATCCAATGGAAATTACATCTCAATTCAAGATCCACAGTCATCAATTTCATCTGGTCGACAATTAGGGTTTTGACCTAATTCACTGAATAACTGACTTTTTAATCAGGACATGATGTCACAACTCAAACCATGGCTCAATATCCTCTAATGCTTCAATATGATTCATTCATACCATTCATTTGATGAGGGTAGCCTGTTTCATTTGAAATCTCCAGAAACGCGATTCGACTGAAAAAGTCAACTGTACAATATCACCATTGACTTTTGGGGAATTTTGGTCAACCATGACTTTTGAAGTTTTGAATCATCAATATATGATATATGAAGTCATTTGATCAAGAAAAATCAAGAAAATCAATCAAGAATCAAAAAGTCAAAAGTTTGACTTTCATACTTAGAAAATTTTTCTAAGTGTTTTTCATGGTTTTTTCCAAACTTTGGAAGGGAATAACTCAAAATTTCACCTACAAACTGAAAAAAACTTCCAACATGAAAGTTGTAGATTTTGATCCAATAAACAACTTTGACACATTTAAATTTTTTCCATAAGATCAACCATTTAAGAGATATGGAGCTTCAAAGTTGGCATCTTATGAAAATTTCACTTAAAACTTCATTTTCTTCAAAGTTCATGGATCTTTTTCACCCATTTCCTTAAAGGTCTTGAAGAAACTTTCAACTAGGGTTTTGAAGTATGTAACATGAGCTTTCCAAAATGTCCAAGAGCATGAAAAAATATGGAGCATAGCTATGGTTTTGAATTATGCATTTAGTGATCATTTTCACTTGAAATTTCAAGCCATTTTCACTAAGTTATGAACCATTTTGCCAAATAATGCAAGTAATGATGCATCAAGACAATAATTGAAGATATTTTCTGATTAGAAGATCAGAATGGAAGAGGATAAGAAGCTTGAAGTTTAACCATGGTTTAGTCACTTTTAACCATTATGCATTAAATGTAAAGATTCCATTTTATCTCCAAATGCCAAATCACCATTCTTTGATCAACTTGCAAAGCTTGGAGTTCAGAATCCTTGGCCTATAAATAGAGGTCCAAACTTCATTGCAAATCACACCAAAACCTCACAATTATAGGTTTTCTCTCTTCTTTCTTGAATTACAAGTCATGTGTTTCAAAGTGAGGTAGAAAACTCAACCTCCAAACCTTGCAAGTTCTGAACAAAGTGATGCTTCCCACAACTTCTAAATGTCATATATGATGTGTCTGAATCATCCATACACCCCAAAAACACCAAGAACTCAGAATCACTACCTCACTTCTCAAATATGCATAACTTAAGCCTTATCATGCCAATTTTCATTCAAGCTCAATTCTGTCCAATCTAACCATCCAAACACCATCCATGTACCATATATGAACTATTCCAATCATCATCCCTGACCTGTAACTCCAAAATCACCAAGCTTGATCCTCACTTGAGCCCTACTGCAGATCGAGCATCACCAACTGGTCCAGAGGTTTTCAGTTCATTCCAATCATCCAAACATGTTCCATAAGGTCCACTGAAGCTGTCCAGATCAAGAAACAACATCTGGAACCTCTCATTTGCAGAATTCGATTCCCAGTTTGGCCGTTTTTGAAGGTAAGCCTCATGAACTCCAAACTCATACATACATGCATCATAAATGAAAAATTGAATTGCTATCTTGTTTCTGCACTATCACTGATCAATAGCCCTCAATCAATTTCACAATTCATCAATCCTACACGATTCCATGTTCAAATTCAGAATTAGGGTTCTTGGTGTTCATCACAAAATTGATCACCTTAGAGCAAATATAAATGAATTATGAGGGCACCATCATGTTTCTCGTCCAAAACCGAGCAAGATAGACTATCTACTTGATCAAAACAATCCAGTTTTAGAGAAATTCAAAATCAAAATAGGGATGTGTTCTTGGCGCCATTTTTTGTTCAGAGATTTCAAACACTCGTTTTTGAATATAATTAAATGAGCGTGTATCATAAACAAGCTGCGCGCGCAGCTCAGTTGGTTGTTGTTTTGAGTAGTGAACCTCAGGGCGTGGGTTCAAGTCCTAGTGGAGACAAAACCATTTTTTTTGCAACCTATTTTCTTTCATTTCTTCACAATTTCATTAATCATTTTAACCAATCAAAATTAATTATTTTTACTTCATTTTTTACACACTTATTATTTTATATATGTATTTTATGAATATCAAAAAAAATCACAAAAATATATTTGTTTAATACATTTTTAATTAAGTTTAAAATAACATATTTTAAGTGTTTTTAATACTTTTAAATATTGTTTTTCACTTGATTTCTCAAACTTAATCACTTGTAAATATTTTTTGAGCAAACCCTAATCATCTAAGTGTCATTTGAAGACAATCTTTTTGTTTATCTTGATTAAATTAACTTCTTTCAAAATTCAAATCGTTTTAAAACGAGCGATCGCGGTTCTTTTCAAAAAACAATGAACCATTTCTTTTTGAAACTTTTGATTAAATCTTTTAATTGATCAATTGATTTTCAAAACGATGTGGGCCTCTCGAATATTAGAGAGTATAAGTCCCTTTCCTCTTTCTTTTCACAGTTTTTCTTTGTACAGAAAACTCTTTCAAAACAATACTTTTCAAACTGTTTTCAAAACGACGAAACGACGCGTTTGTAAATAAACAATCAACCATGTTTTATAAAATAAAACACGGGCCTCCACGTAGGTATAAGTCCCAAGCCCTTTTATACATACCCACTCCAGTACATGAAATTAGGTATTTCATTGTACGCCTTTTGTACATATCTCGATCAGTTTGATTTTTAACTTTGAATAACAAACCAAAAATGAAGGTTTTCTTTAAATCTTCCCAAAAATACCATGGGCCTCCATGTAGGTATAAGTCCCAAGCCCCTTTGTAAATACCTGTTTACATAGCATTGAATAAACTCAAGTGGACCTCTCCCCGAGTATGAGTCCCGAGCCCTGTGTATACAAATGGATCATGCTTACAGGTATATTTCCTTCATAAACTCCATTATATACACACACTTTGTAACTGTTCATATTTGTTCATGTACTTGTGCATATTTGTTCGTACTTGTTCACATGTGTGTTTGTGTTATATATACTTGTTCAACTTAGTACAACACTAGGTTCCCCATAGCCTCCTATTGGGCTTCGTGCAAAGAATCTCCCCTAGTTTAGGTTAGGACATAGAGTATGGTTTCCCGGTGAAATCGCTCTAAGAGCTCAGACCAGCTATACCATGCCTCCCCTTGGGCTTTGTACAAACGAGTGACCCTCCCATAGCCTCCTCTTGGGCTTACAATGCAAGGACCCTGGATTGTCCCTCCCATAGCCTCCTCTTGGGCTTACAATGCAAGGACCCTCGGATAGCCTCCTCTTGGGCTTCGTACAAGGACCCACGGGCTTCTTATAAGCATCCCCCAATATCCAAATCAAAATACCCTAGGAGATTAGACATTTTTCATCTCTATGCTAGGAGTATCTCTTCTATATCATCACAAACAATCAATCAATCAAAATCAAACTTTTTTGCCACAAGGCTGGCTAATCAATCAAACTGTTTTACCACCGTACTGGATGATTAATCAAAGTTTTTGTCACAAGGCTGACTTCATTGAAACTTTTGCCACAAGGCTGGCTGATTAATCAAAGTTTTTGTCACAAGGCTGACTTCATTGAAACTTTTGCCACAAGGCTGGTTAAACAAACAAAAACATCTTTATCATTCTAAGCACCCTAAGTGGCATGGCCCCGGGCTTATAATGAAAAGATTTTCAAACAAAAACAAACAGATGTATGTGATGATATAGATTAGATACATCTAGCATTTAGACGACATTTGTCTATTTTCCTTTGCTTCCACTAGCATAAGTGGGAACTACGATTGCTCTGACTTTCTCAACATCCCTTTGAGAATACGTAGGCACAAGGTCGATCCTTGGCGAGCAAAACAAAACAAAAAAACCATTCAAACCTTAGCACCCGTAGACCCTGAGCTACAGATGCTCTGATTCCCTCTAAGGGATATGTATGCAGAGGATCGCGATGATCTTTGCGAGCATAATCAAACAAACACCTTAGGCCCCACCTATTTCACAAGAACCTCTCAATAACATGGAATGAAAAACAAAGCAAAGAAACCTATAGAGTACTATAGATACGTTGGGTGCTAATACCTTCCCTTCGTATAACCAACCCTCTTACCCAAAGATCTCTCCCCCCACTTTTAGGTTATTGCAGCTTTTTTCCTTTTCCTCCTTTGGAAATAATAAAAAGTTTGGTCGAAACAAAAGAAAAATCATTTTTATGAGCACTCGAGCCCAAAGAAGGCATCAGGTGTCTCATCCACAAAAAAGAGGAACAAAACGATTTTTCGCCCGCGACACCTTCCCCTCGCGTAACCGACTCCCGTACCTTGATTCTCTGGTCGAAAGACCTTGTTCTTACCCTTTGTTAGGTGTTCTGATATTCCTTTCCCTTATGGGATAAATGTATTGGTGGCGACTCTGTTCATTTTTCGCGAGCGTGCGACAGCTGGCGACTCTGTTGGGGAAGTTGCTAGACCTGTTGCTGGTCCATCCTTAGCGAGCCGATCCTAGCCTGCGTTTGTTTGTTTATTTACTGGGTGTTTATTTGTTTTTATGTCTATACCTTGTATATATGTTTGCATGTTTATATTTCTGCTTGCATATCATGTTTATTTCTGTTTGCACATCATGCATATGGATTATATTCTGTGTTCCTTGGGGTCTTCTGTTCTGTTTTGCAGGTTGGGTGGGATTGTTTCTATGAGGTAAAAGGCCCAATACCCAGGCCAGAGTTGACACATAGGATACCTAGGATAGAGTGGATAGTCATGACGCCGATGAGATGTCAGGTCTTGTCTAGTGCGATCATGAGACCCACGCCCAGTCGAGGTCCAAATGGGGTATCATTGTTGGCATGTAGATGCAACAACATTGGTGCCTCAGGAGGACTGATAACGCTGGTTGCCATTTTGACCTACCCTGACCTAGACCACACCTGTGAGTGGGGAGGGATATACATGACAGGTACCGTTGGTGACTATTCTGTTATGATGGTGACTATTGTTCCTATGGTTCCATGATACAAGGCCGAACCTTTGATCTCAGGACATCTGATCTATATCAGTTATTCAGAGGATTGTACAGTGGTTACTAAGATTATGTGGACCGTTGACCCCATGCTGTTGCATCGCATAACATCATTTCTTTATCCACTTCATTTATGGGGGATCCTAAAGTCTATTTCCAAAAAAAGAGAAAAAGAAAAAAGGAAATAGAAAAATAAAAAAAAAGAAAGAAAAGATATTCTATACAAAAAAAGAGAAGCTTTGATTCCAAAAAAAGAAAAATGAAAGTGTATAAAAAGACTTTAGGATCTCTCATAAATGAAACATGCATTCATACTATCATGCATTTCATGGTTCTATCAGAAGCTTATGGAGCCCTTTCTATTCAGACTTTGACATCAACAACAGATTTGACTTCTCACCGTTATGTGCTTGAAAGTTAGCATTGGAACAACTCCGTGAGGTTTTTGAGTGAGATGAGAACATAAATGGAGACTGACATGAATCAGTGTATGGAGGTTATTCAAGCCTTTTCTCTTTGACAAGAAGGATTGAGACATGTTCCTCAGAGGCCTAATGGAATGTTAAACTCACCTCAAGAGAAGGTCCTATGAATCAGAATTTCTGAAGTATTGCTGAGATTCCTATCACTGTTAAGGAGGAAATACACCATTGGAAATTGAAGTCTTCAAGTTCCCGATTATTCAAATTGACAAAAGGTTTTACCTCTTGGAAGAAAGTTTGGAATCCATAAAAAGTCGTGACTCCACTGATTCAGATGTTATTGGTTTGTGCCTAATGCCTGATATCAAGAAATGCAAGGATCATCCACTCTCACTCCTAATGATGGATATTGAAGCTAAAATGGTAATCATATCTTGTACATATGTGGAAGTTGCTTGGGGCTCCCGCACGAGGGATAAGCAAGACGCACTCTTATCTTGAGCATTGCATCATTCGCCTTGCTCGAATCCCTAAAGCATTACAAATTCTTGGGTGACTTCGTCAGAATCTTCTTCCGCGTGATAATCAAGAGTGTCCTTCACAATGCTTCTCATTCTCAAGGTTCTACTTCATATATCAGTTGCCTTTTCTCAGGATCTCCTTCTCAGTAGCCTTGCTAGTTAACAGAGACAAGAAGAATACGAGAAACAAATTGACGTGATTCTATTGCCTTGTACTCATTCGTTTCCTTGTTTGTTGGAATCACAATTGGTTAAGATTCTAGTATTGGGTCTTCTTCACCACAAGTATCTCTTGAGTTGATGATCATACAAGATTCTTTCCATTTAGGATGGCGATTACTACTCTAGCAACTATGCTTGGGGCTCCCGCACGAGGGATAAGCAAGACGTACTCTTATCTTGAGCATTGCATCACTCGCATTGCTCGAATCCCTAAAGCAAAGCAAAAGTTTACGACTCATGGGTGACTTCGTTGGAGTTCTCTTTTGGAGTAATCTGAAATGTTTGGAAGGAACACATGATAATACTAATTGACTACCCTGCTGGAGCACAAAAGTCATTCAAATGAGGATTGTGTGTCGTTCATTCCAAGAGGTTCATGCATAAGTTGAAGTCCCTATGAGGTCTCAAAAACTGCAAGAAGTATTCAAGATCAATAAGTCCAGACGGAGTCAAGTCTCCTCAACAATGGCATTCATTTAGTTTCTTATTGCATTCTCATTGTAATTCTTCCTTTGTGTGTTTAAGTATCAATAGCATGTAAAAACTTGTTAATTTCTGAATGAAAATCATAATACATTGTTTATGTTTGTCTTGAAGTAATCCATTCGTTTTCACTCATAAAATGCTTTTGGCAATACGATACCAACTTTACTAATTGCTTGTTTAGGCAAAAAGCTGAGGGAGAATGATGAAAGATAAAAATGCAAAATCCCCAATTGTGTACTTTTGAATAAAACCCTACTGAGGATGTACAGGCATCGTTTCAAATCCTCAAACACCGGAGATATAAGGGAGATAGACCCTCGTTAACCCCTTTGGGCCTTGAAGTAGGAGTTTCTTTTCTAAACATAAAAAACCCTTATTTTAACCTTGGGGCAGGGTAGTGTTCATTTAACTTGATCGAGCGTTCAAAACTCACCAGAAAGGCATGCATCTAAGGATACAACAATGGTTATCCTCCAAAAGGTTGAGGAATGTCAAAACCGCGATGATTATCCTTATTCCATCAAGAGATGACGATACCACAAGGGTAATCCTCCATTAAAACAAAGGAGTGAGGCGGTCGCAATCACCTCCAACAAATCAAAGACAATGCGAGGTCACACGACTTGTTCAAAAAAAGAGCAAAAAAAATGGCGAAAAAAATAATGAAAATAAAAGATAAAAAGAAAATGGCAAAAGAAAAAAGATGATGAAATTGTCAGGCAAGAACAAAGTCGTGTGATAATAAATCAGAAGAATAAAAGGTGAGCGACCGCCATGTCCAAAGAACCTCATTGATTCCTCAACCATTTCAAATTCCTTGTGAGGGATGAACACTCGTGTCGAGTTAATTGAGCATAGGAATGGAGAACATCACGAAGGGGGTGGGTACAAATAATTTTGAGCCTAAAAATCCTTTGTTTTCTAAAAAACCGCGAACCCGGCCAAGTTACAACCCTTAAAAGTCCTAATTGAAGTAGGGTTTATTTCGAAGGCGCACTCCGATGAGATAACGTTTAACTGACTCCCAATGAAGCGAGACTCATGTCCATGTTGGTATCGTACGTTTGCTTTATCTTCCATATGCAAAAATCGAGGTTGTGTCAACTAGTGATCCATTCACAAGAGGTCGCAACCTCATTTCAATAAAAAGTTTCTTTAAACTTCAAGGCTAACCTAGGCTTTGCATTAGAATCATCATTCTTATAATTAACATTCTTTTGCATACAAAATATGTGCTTAACATCAAGGAAATTACCATGATGAGAATCAGTAAGTAACTCGACCATGTCAAAGTACAAGAGACTTGAGAACTCCGAGGAGGAAAAGCTAATCATCTCAAATGTTGACCATCAAGGGGCAAGTCATCCAAAGAACTCCGTTGGGCATGAACAGTTAATGCTTTCCCTGATTACCTTGAAGGGAAGAGTTTGAAGACTCCGTTGAGCGTGGTAAAGTTGTTTCCATGTCTGTTTGACTTCAAAACAAAGAAAGCTTGAGGATTCTAGTAAGACGTACCTAATCAGGGGCAATTGAATCGAGGTTTGACCTCTCAAATGTGCAATCTAGGGCAATCACGTCAATAAATATCTTCAAGCTTCCTCCAATCTGGGGCAATCAAGTCGAGGATTCTCTCTCAATTTCAGTCAATCTGGGGCAATCACGTCGTGGAACCCCTCAAGTTCAGTCAATATGGGGCAGTCACGTCAAGATTGGACAAATCTCTCCAAAGATCTTTTTGGGCAAATTCCTTTGAAAGTCATGAAGCTTGGGGCACACTCTTTTGAGTTATATTGTCTCTTCCCCGACCGTCGGAGTTTATTTCTCCTGGAAATTTGGTCTCTCCCCAAGCATAGGAGTTTATTTCTCCTGAGAGTTTATTCCATTCCTCAAGCATAGGAGTTTATTTCTCCTAGGAGCTGTTCTACTTCCTTAACCAAGGCTCCTTACCTGGGCCTCTCGTCCCCGACGTGGTGAACCGATGGAATCTCCTCAAGCTGAAAATCCTCCAAGCAGTGGCACATGGTGAGAAGTCAGAATTTTTTCTTCAAGTCAAAGAAGGAGCATCTTACAAACACAAAGTCCAATATCTATTGGCGCCTCCACATGGTCCTTAACACTAAGGGGATTCTCCCTGGTGTTTACCCCACTAATGCCTTTATTTGGCATCCTGCATATAGCGTTCACTGCATATAACATTGCATCCTCAAAAGCGTAGCATATCCATCAAAATGGAGCATTACGCCATCAAAAAAAATCCAAACATGCATACAAAGCATAAGCCAGATAATACAAATCAGCACTCAATCAAGACGACGATACTTCCCCACATAAAATGCCCTTACAAACTCCAATTGATATCTGCTACCACATTACAAATCTCCTCCGCCCACGGTGCCGATACTTGGTTTTCTCAATCCCTAGCCTAAGTGTTTTCAATAATCTTCTCGTGCTCCGGCCTCGTTGTTTACCCTCATTCTTTTCATTCTTGTGGATCGTAGGTCCGTTGACCTTATCCTCATCCTTTTCATTTCTTGTGGATCGTAGGTCCGTTGACCTTATCCTCATCTTTTTCATTGCTTGTGGATCGTAGGTCCGTTGACCTTATCCTCATCTTTTCTTTCTTGTGGATCGTAGGTCCGTTGACCTTATCCTCATCTTTTCATTCTTGTGGATCGTAGGTCCGTTGACCTTATCCTCATCCCTTGCATTCTTGTGGATCGTAGGTCCGTTGACCTTATCCTCATCCTTTGCATTCTTGTGGATCGTAGGTCCGTTGATCTTATCCTCATCCTTTGCATTCTTGTGGATCGTAGGTCCGTTGACCTTATCCTCATCTTTTCTTTCTTGTGGATCGTAGGTCCGTTGACCTTATCCTCATCTTTTCATTCTTGTGGATCGTAGGTCCGTTGACCTTATCCTCATCCTTTGCATTCTTGTGGATCGTAGGTCCGTTGACCTTATCCTCATCCTTTGCATTCTTGTGGATCGTAGGTCCGTTGACCTTATCCTCATCTTTTCATTCTTGTGGATCGTAGGTCCGTTGACCTTATCCTCATCCTTTTCAATTCTTGTGGATCGTAGGTCCGTTGACCTTATCCTCATCTTTTTCATTTCTTGTGGATCGTAGGTCCGTTGACCTTATCCTCATCTTTTTCATTTCTTGTGGATCGTAGGTCAGTTGACCTTATCCTCATCTTTTTTCAACTCTTGTGGGTCGTAGGTCCGCTGACCTTACCCTAGTTTCGAGTCATGGATCGTAGGTCCTACCTTTCCATCAAACTCGTATTTTCCAATCACAGTTTCATACAACAATCATTTCCATTGAGAACCTTGTATTGGCACCTTGGCTACGTTACAAGCTATCACCATCCAACCATTGCTTACCATAAACTTTTCCACCAAAAAAAAAAAAATTCCTCCTTCCCCAGCAGATACCAAAACAAAAACAAAAACAAAAAATAAGGATATCATTTACACCATCTTCTCTTTAGGACAAATTTCTGGCACTTTGATATTTAATCTTCTTCTACCTTAAATGTTCGAAAGGCTAGCGCCAATCTCGCATTCAAGTTTAAGACGATTAAATAGGGGCAGCTGTCATACCCCAAATTTGTCCTACCCTTTAACTTTTATCTGGCTTAGGCTTTGCATTCTTGTACATACATCACCTAGGTCATAATCCATATCCATGCATACATATCATTGGTATCAACCAAAGACCAGCAGGAAAGAACTTTTGTGGCAAGGTATTGATTGAAGGGTACAAGCTTGCAAATCATCAGTTCCTTAAATGGGTTTCTTTGACCAAAGTCAACCAGTTGACTTTCTGGTCAACATTCAATCAGGAATGGCTTCCATGTGTGGGAAAAATCCTCATACTGACTATGTGGATGTGTTTGTTTGACTGGACTTGACTGGAAGAGATTTAATCGGTAATTTCATCAATAGTCGGGAAAATCAGAATAGTTGACTTTTGGGTCAAAATCAGGTCAATCACTCAAATGTTGACTTTTGGTGGAAAATCGGTCAAGAAAAGTCAAAGAATGAATAAAATCGAGAGTTTGACAAAAGTTGCCAGAAATAGAAAAAATCAAAAATGGAAAGTTTGCATACTTAGAAAAATTTTAGTCCTTTGAAATTTCAGTGAGCAGTCCACTTCATCATCATTTTACACGTGGCAAATGGAACTTTTTGGGGAAACTTACAACATCAAAGTTGTTCCTCTCATGGAAGAGAACAACTTTGTAGTTGAACATTTTTCCATTTGAAGCCTGGATCAAGAGATATAAGAGTTTGAAGTTGGGAAATTTCATTTGTTCAAGTCATGAAGCTGGGCACATTTCTGGTCATACGTGACACATTTCATCAAGCACATGGCGTGGCAACTTTGAAGCCAATTATCTGGAAATTAAGGGACCCTACAAGAGCAAACCTAGTATGTATATATTCTTTGCCATATCCTCTACACAATTAACCAAGAATCAAGTCAATCAAGTGAATATTGAATGATCTATGAAGCTCCAAAGTCTCGCCCTCGCAATGTTGAAACTACGCATCTGGCTGGGCACAAACTCACGGCCAGCGTAGGCAATTTATCGAGCACTTGGCGTGCTGTCTTCAAAGCAAATATTAAAGAGCCACAAGCATTCCCTGGATTCAAATTTAATGTCAATCTCATCTCCCCAATGCCCTCTTTCCATGGAACAAGTTGACATGTTATTCGGATGCTCGATTACCAAGTTGTGGAGGCGCGAAGTCACATGTTTGAAACTGCATTTTGCTAAGCGTCGGAAGCAAGTCATGCCCAGCAGGTTCCCTACACACTCAGTCACGAGTCACACAATCCATCACTAATCTCCATGCAACCACACAATACGCCACACACACATATATATATATATATATATATATATATATATATATATATATATATATATATATATATATATATATATATAGCCGAGACACTCTCATTGGAGGGACTTCATTTTTTTTCCCTCATTTTTCTTCTTTCATTCTCTTTCGGAGCTCCCAAGATTCTCCTCTCTCATCTCCCTCACTCCATCGTAACCAACTCTAACAACTTGTAACCACCTCCATAACTAACTTCTCCGATCAACAACTACCACCCTCAACCACTATAATCGTCATGTAACCTCCAATCCCCATCACCATCTTCATTCTCTAAATGATTTCATCCTCACCCTCAACCTTTAATCTTCACCGCCATAATCAATCTCGAGCATCAACCTTCCATCATCATCCGCCGCTACTTCGGTCATCGCCATCAAACTCCGGTTGTGTATACGTTAACTCAGCAAAGAGTTGTTCAGCTTCATCATCAACCTCGCGGTAAGGGTTTTGAGCTTATCTGAACACTGACTCCTTGAAGCTTCATCATTATCACCAAGGAGGAACGCAGTGGAAGAGCTTTCTGGTTCTCTTAACTCAAGAATCGTAACAGGTAAATGTTCCCCAATCTTTCTCAGCATCTTGGCATACGTGTAGTGTAGCATACGTTTGGTGCTTATGCGCATGTGAGTTATCCTCGATCTTGAATTTCGTTTTGGTTCATATGGAATTGCTTCTGTTCGAACGGTTGAATCACTTTTTGAGCTCTGTGAATGAATAAGAGTCGATTGCTATGCTTAGTGTCGTCTTTGATGAGTTTGTTGTAGTCTTAGGGTTTAAAGTTTTGTTCCGGTCCAGACGATAGAGGGAATATCACGGAAAACCAAGGCCATATTTGAAGTCAGGGCAAGAAATCGAGTGGGGCGGTGGCGCCGTTTTTAATTTCTGGAAAATATCGTATGTCTCCGCCGCCAGTCAGGCCGGAGAAGGTGACCGGAGAAGCCCTCCGTCGCCTGTGCATGCTGCAGTCCGATGGGGACGCGTGGCGTGTTGTGGTTGGCTCATTTCCCACTATTATCCTATCTTGTCTTTTACTTAATCATTGGAGCTTGACGTGGCACGCAGGGATTGGTCCAATATGCCATTTTGTCTTATTATACTTAAAAATGCTCTTGCCCAATTGATGCTAACTTTGCATTGCACGTCACGATTTATTTATTGAATAACAAAAACCATATGAAACAAATGCATGCTGATAAAATCAAATAAGATTGGATTAATGGTGATAGTAACATTGGGCCCTGGCGCGCTGGGCCTTGCCCTTTCTGAAAGTGTACCCTCGTTTCACTAACACCACCACTAGCTTAATGGATTGGGCCGGGACGCCCTGCTTTCTCCACCCCCCTGTTTTGGTCCCAGATTACTGCTAACATCAATTTTAGTTCCTTAGAAAACTACTAATACACCCCCAGGTAGTCTAAAGTTCATTTTTCTTTTAAATTTTGTTTTTTTTATAGCTTTTAACTCATAAATCCTTTTTAAATCAAATAAAAAATGCATAAAATCAATGTGTAGATAGTTTAGAGTGTGTAAATAATTGTCATGATTTTTGTTAATTTTCTCTTAATTGTTTTAATCCCTTTAATAATTTTTTTTCTTCACAATATATATGAATTTCCTTTGATTAATACTTCTTTGTAAATAATTCTTTAATAGACTTAGGAATTAAATTTTAGTCTCGATTTTTGTATAGAATTAATGGATGTATGTGTGCTTATGAGTATCATTTACTTGTTGTAGTTCTCAATTTTATTCGTCACATATTGATTTTCTTTTACATATTCCATGTATAGTTTTTGTAAATAAATTGCTTAGTTTTTATCTTAATCCCCATACATAGACAACTTAGATTAGAATTTAGAAATAGTTCCCTTCTCATTTTCTTTTTCTTTTCAACTTTTAAAATACTTAATAAAAATCGATGAAGATCACACCGTTGCTTTATTTCATGGTAGGAAAGAAATGATTGAGGCGTAGGCCTCGATGTATGTTCTTTCCTACTTAGCGGAGAAGAAATGATTGAGGTGTGAAGCCTCGATGTATTTCTTAGCCGTTATTTAGAGAAACGATTGTGGCGTAGGCCTCGATGTGCATTCTCTAAATATTCACAAACGAACTTCTTTTTGTATCTCTGTTACTTAGCGAAAAGAAATGATTGAGGTGTGAGGCCTCGATGTATTTCTTAACCACTCTTTAGAGAAACGATTGTGGTGTAGACCTCGATGTGCGTTCTCTAAATATCAAAAAAAAAAAAACTCTTTTTGGTATGATCTAAGTCACAAATTAAATCCCCATAAAAAATACCAACCAAAAACACTTAAAACACTAATAAATGGTCAGATTTAAAACAAAGTAAGGAAGTGATGCGAGACCTTGTAGTGGGTTCTCGTCATCATGGAATTACCCTAAAAGATACAAACCAATCTCTTTTTCTCCTTCCTAAGGGCAACGTCATTTCCGTTTGTACGCATCGTAGGTCTTCCCTTATGCAAGAACGTGAACGTTGACTCCGCCCAATTAAAAAACATAAAAACAAACAGAAAATCTTTAGCCGAGCTACGGTAACTCTGATTCCTGAAAAGGATACGTAGGCAGCGGGGTAGGGCCCGTGCGAGTACAATTCTTTATTTTCCCTACATTCTGCATTCATCTCGCATTTAGACATAGACATAGTTATACACCCATTAGATAAAAACAGACATAGGTGGATACCATCGAGTACGATGGGCGTGAGGGGTGCTAGCACCTTCCCCTCGCGTAACCGACTCCCGTACCTTGATTCTCTGGTCGAAAGACCTTGTTCTTACCCTTTGTTAGGTGTTCTGATATTCCTTTCCCTTATGGGATAAATGTATTGGTGGCGACTCTGTTCATTTTTCGCGAGCGTGCGACACCTGGCAAACATAGGCCCTTGTCATGCTGCCGAAGAGATGTATACCCCGAATAAAAATGCATTGTACTATTTAACTTTACACCCAAATGGATTCCAATGGGATAGAGAGATCATGGATGGTCCACCAGATACAACACCATTGGAGAATTATCCAACAGTACGGCCAAAAGGCTGGGACGATGACATTAATCATGTCTGAGTCTTCGTTCTTCGAAAAGATTTCGGCCTATGTGGCCGAGAACAAAAGAAAGGCGGCTCTCGAAGCCGAACTATCAAATACAAAGATAGATGCAGTTCTAACCAAAGAAGGAATAACAGAATTGGAGATACGTACGAGTTTTGAACTCCCTGAAGACACGGCTCCAGACGAAGAAATCATAAGAGAAGAACCAAATCAAAGGTTGGATGCAATATACGACGAGGAACCTTTGGGATTCGAAAAAGACCCAATGGCATCGAACATAAAGATGTTGGCCCAAGATCCACTTGAAGAAGTAAATCTTGGAGACAATGATCAAAAAAGGATAACATATATCAGCGCGAAACTAGAACCAGAATTAAAAGCAACGGTCATCAAAATGCTGAAAGAAAACAGAGATTGTTTTGCTTGGGATTATGATGAGATGCCTGGTCTTGGAAGAGACTTAGTCGAATTGAAATTACCAATAAAAGAAGGGAAGAAGCCTATAAAGCAAACTCCCAGAAGATTCGCGCCAGAGATTCATTCGAAGATTAAAGCAGAGGTCGAAAGACTCTTACGTTGCAAATTTATCCAAACTACAAGGTACGTTGAGTGGATTGCTAATATAGTACTTGTAATTAAAAAGAATGGCTCATTAAGAGTATGCATAGACTTTCGTGACCTTAATGCAGCTACTCCTAAAGACGAGTATCCCATGCCTGTAGCAGAAATGCTAGTAGACTCAGCCGCAGGTTTTGAGTATTTGAGTATGTTGGATGGATATTCAGGATACAATCAAATTTTTATAGCAGAAGATGATGTATCTAAAACAGCATTTCGTTGCCCAGGGGCAATAGGCACTTACGAATGGGTTGTGATGCCTTTTGGTTTGAAAAACGCTGGGGCAACTTATCAAAGAGCAATGAATTCTATATTTCATGACTTTATAGAAACATTCATGCAAGTGTATATAGATGACATTGTGGTAAAATCTACCTCGGGTATGAGTCATCTCGATCATCTGAGCCAATCATTCGAAAGAATGAGGAAATATGGCTTGAAGATGAACCCCCTCAAATGTGCTTTCTTTGTGCAGGCAGGTGATTTCTTGGGTTTCGTAGTCCACAAAAAAGGGATAGAAATCAACCAGAACAAGACAAAAGCCATTATGGAAACCAAGTCTCCATCCACAAAGAAAGAATTACAGTCATTATTGGGTAAGATAAATTTCTTAAGGAGATTTATCTCTAATTTGAGTGGACGCACGCAAGCTTTCTCGCCTCTACTACGACTTAAGCAAGGAAAATTTGAATGGCGTGCTGAACATCAAGAAGCTTTCGATCAGATAAAGCAATACTTGACTTGTCCACCAATTCTGTCTCCCCCAAATGGGAAGAAGCACATGCGCCTATACAATTCAGCGTCAGATAAAACAATAGGCAGCATGTTGGCCCAAGAAGATGAGAATGGCATCGAAAGAGCCATTTATTACTTAAGTAGAGTACTCAATGATGCAGAGACTAGATATACTGATATAGAAAAACTCTGCCTTTGTTTGTATTTCTCTTGTATCAAACTTAAGTATCATATAAAGCCAGTTGATGTTTACGTTTCATCTCATTGTGATGTTATTAAACATATGTTATCTAAACCAATACTACATAGTCAAATTGGCAAGTGGGCTTTGGCCCTTACTGAATATTCACTAATATTTCAGCCTCTCAAGGCAATGAAAGGTCAAATTGTGTCAGACTTCATTGTCGACCATGCGGTGGTCGAGAATCATCAGCATTTTGTGGATTTGAAACCTTGGAAGTTATACTTCGATGGTTCAACACATAGAGAGGGTACTGGCGTTGGAATGTTGATAATTTCTCCTGATGGAATTCCAACAAAGCTCAAGTATAAAATCGAAGGTCCATTATGCTCCAATAATGAAGCTGAATACGAAGCATTAATTGCTGGACTTGAGGCTTTGTTAGAATTGGGGGCAACCAGAGTCGAAATTAAAGGAGACTCCGAATTGGTCATCAAACAATTGACAAAGGAGTACAAGTGTATCAAAGAGAATTTGATCATGTATTTTGTCATTGCAAATAGGCTACTCAAGAAATTCGAATATGTGGAATTAAAACACGTATCAAGGGTGAATAACCAGGAAGCAAACGACTTGGAACAATTAGCTTCAGGATATAAAGTATCAAAAGAAAAGTTGGAAGAATTGATTGAAGTAAGAGGAAGAGCAATGTTTACTAAACTTTCGCCAAGTGATCTAGAGAACTCACAATTGGGTTATGCCAACAAAGAACAATTCGAAGTACTAAATATAGATTCGTTGGCAGACACAGATTGGAGGAGTCCAATTATTAACTATCTGAAAAATCCTTCGACGGATACAGACAGGAAAACCAAGTATAGAGCCTTGTCATATTTCCTGATGGGAAATGAATTGTTCAAGAAAACTCCTGAAGGGGTATTGTTGAAATGCTTGGGAGAAGCAGAGGCATACTTGGCTCTGTCGAACGTACATAGTGGGGCATGTGGTGCACATCAAGCAGGGCACAAAATGAAATGGCTCTTGTTTCGATATGGGATGTATTGGCCTTCGATGTTAAAAGATTGCATAGAGTTTGCAAAAGGGTGCCAAGAATGCCAAGAACATGCAGGTATCCAACACGCTCCAGCAAATGAATTAAGTACGATAGTAAAACCGTGGCCTTTCAGGGGATGGGCATTAGATTTGATTGGAGAAATTCACCCCAAGTCATCTAAAGGTCAAAGGTACATTTTGGTAGGAATAGACTATTTCACGAAATGGGTCGAAGCAATACCACTGGCAAATGTGGATCAAGAGGCTGTGATTGAGTTTATTCAGAAACATATTATATATAGGTTTGGAATCCCAGAAAGTATAACAACTAATCAGGGATCAGTCTTTACTGGACGAAAAATGCAAGACTTTGCCAGAGAAATAGGTTTCAAGTTATTTACTTCTACACCTTATTATGCTCAAGCAAATGGACAGGTGGAAGCAGCAAACAAAGTAATAATTGGCCTTATTAAGAAACATGTGGGAAAGAAACCCAAGAATTGGCATAAGACTTTAGATCAAGCACTCTGGGCTTGTCGAACATCTCCAAAAGAAGCTACAAATACAACTCCTTTTCAGTTGACGTTTGGACATGATGCAGTACTCCCAATTGAGATATGTTTGCAATCGGTAAGAATACAAAGACAAGCAGACATTCCTCCCAACGTATACTGGGAGTTAATGATGAATGAGTTAGTAGATTTGGACGAAGATAGACTTCGAGCACTGGAAATGATAAAAAGGCAAAAGGAAAGAGTATCCAGAGCATATAATAAAAGGGTGAAAGGTAAAACTTTTGTTAATAATGATTTAGTTTGGAAAGTTATTTTACCTGTAGATCGAAAGAATCAGGCACTTGGTAAATGGTCCCCACATTGGGAAGGACCCTTTCGAATCTTAAAAATATTCTCGAACAATGCTTACGAAATTGAAGAATTAGCAGAAGATCGTAGGATCTTAAGAGTAAACGGGAAATATTTGAAGAGATATAAACCAAGTATGTGCAAAGTAAAGATTGCAAAAACGTAGATACTCAGGGTACTACGAAAAGCCAAAATGGTCAGGCATGTGTCAAAAAAAAATATACGCCACATTGATCAAAATGACTTTACAATCATAATAAATTTTTAAATGGAAGGAAAAATTCAAAGAAGACACCAAAATATTTTTCATTTAAAGCATAGAAGTACATTCATTACAAAAAGATCCAAAGAACAGGATCTGAAAAAAAAAAGAAGGCATAAAAAACCTAAGGTAAAAACTTGCTAGTTAATCCTTTGGTCTAAACCTTCCAAGGACAGCACAGGAGAGGGTTCAGCTTCGAACATATCCCTGGCTCCAGAATCACGCATCCTCCTCACTACACCTTTCTTAAGAAAAATGTAACCGAGGAGTTTCCCGTATGGAAGACAGGTCACACTCTCTCGACGGTCAACACCGATAGAGACAGCTTTAACAAGTCCTTTGAAGATCATCAAAGGAATGTTAATCTTCCTCCCTCGAAGACCACAGAGGATAAACTCCAAGTCTTCAACCATGATGTTGTTCTCATCGATCACCCGAGGTTGGAAGTTTCCCACGAGCATCTGGTGCCAGATCCTGATGACTTTGGCACTGAAGCGATCGTTGTCCATAAGAGTTCTCAACATGAGATGGGTAGTCATGCTGAAACTATTATCATCAAAAGTGGCCCCAGAGTTATTGCATCTTATTAGGTTGGCAATAGTGGTGGGAGTGATGCTAAGACGAGCATGTCGGATTTCAGAATCAATGGTGGTCCTACCTTCCGGATCTATGCGTAAAGACGCATTCATCCAGAATTCTGCTACCATGTTGGGGTAGATAGCACCCTCCAGGACTTCTTCAAAGTAGAAGTTCAGTTCTTGGTTGACAAAAAGGGTTTCGATATTAATGAAGTTACGAACAAGTTCATCCTCAGAGAGTCTGAACTCACCCTTGATGAGGGCTTTGATGTCATTAAAGGAAAGAGTTTCAGCCATTGTAAAGAAAGAAAGGTGTTTTGAGAAAGAAGTTGTGTGCTTTCTTTTTCTGTGTTTGGTTTGGAGAGAAAGTGCATGAATGAAGAAATAGAGGCAATATTAGACCCTTTATATAGACTGGGAATACTGAAGGGTAGTTTTAAATTGTTAATGAGTGATTGGACTGCGGTTGGTTTTCCAAAGAGAGAAGTTATGGCTTCCGCCGTTTCCCGCCCTTGGAAGTTGAGAAGTAATCATGAAACTGATGCACGCACGTCTTAAACCGACGTTTTGGAGAAAGCGACGTCACTGTTTAATAATGATTATGGCTAAGAGAAGTGGAAACGTCAAGTCTAGAGGCAAGGATGCTGCGAAAGATGTTCAGGTTCTACATGTTGCATTAAATAAAAGCACTGTAGAAAATCTAAAGATATATTTTGGCAGAAATTGAAAGATTTGCTAAAGTAATGCTGGCAAACATTATAGATATAAATGGGAGTCAAGCATACAAATATTATATGTCTACAGTAGTTTCGATTACAAAACAAAGGTGCAACAAGTAACAAGATTGAAAACATCTAGTTAAAATCCTCAGGGAGATCCTTTTTGATCTTCAAGTATTGAGTCTCCCACGAAGACATACGAAGTTCAATTAGTGCCCGTTGTTTCTTCAACCTTTCGATCTCTGGCACTAATTTCTGTGCAGTCTCGAAATGTTTAATTCCCAACTGCACCACTTCGAGCAAATCCTGTTGGTTGGATTTTTGTATGGCTGCCTGACAACTTTCAGCTTCCTTTATCTTGTCCTCGAGTACTTTTATCTCTTGTTTCCAGGAGTTGATTTTCTTCTCATAATCATCAAAGGCCTTCTGATTTTCTGAATGCTTAAGCTTGAGGGCCTCACCTTGTTTCGTTGCGTCCACAGCAGAATTCCATGAAGAGTCATGAGAGGCCATTGTCTCAGATAGCTCTTTTTCGACATTTTGCTTTCGAAGAATGTTGGCCTGGAGTTGGTCAAGCAGAGAGCCTAGCAGAACAATTACCTCTGAAACTTCTGTGGAAACTTGAAGCAAATCTACTTTCTTTAGAAGTTGGTTTACGTTATGACTCTTAATAGGTTCCCGGTTGAGAACATCCACAAGATTGACCCCAAAGAATCTCTCTTTTATTTGTCGGAGGAGACTAGGAATATCTTCCTTGTCACTAGATTCTACAGTTACAGCTGGAGAGACATCAAGTTCCGAAGGCGAAGAAGTATTCACATTCATGATAGCCTTTAAGAAACTGAGGGGATCAGTTTGCTTAAGTTGTTCCAGCTCCGAAGGAGTAGGCTTCGCAGGGGCAAGCGTCGAAGTTGTCTCAGGAATGGTTTTTGTATCAAGAGTCGAAGTTCCTTGAGGATCTTGTTTTTCTGGTTGAGAAGTCTCTTCCATAGCATCTTTCTCCGACGCAGTATCTTCGTTGTCATGTGATTGTGGGTTCACATTGTCGCTGCCTGAGAATGGATGATCTTCTTCCAAATTTTTGTCTTGATGAGTAGGTGGAGATTCGTCAGTAGATTGGCTTTCTTCGATTGGTTCATTAGGCAATATGGTGGCGATTGGCCTAACGTCTTCGAAGACTGGTGAGAGAACATGAGTTTTGTTTTGAGAAGTATCTGTATTAAACGAAGCAAAGTTAGTCATAAAGATAAGCCTTTGAGGGGTTTAATTGACGGAAGTTAAAGTTTGACAATTACCGTAAAGTTTGTCAACATTAATGGTAAGGCCATGATCCTTAAAACCTGAAGTGGCAGTGCCAGCATCATCCTGCAATAAAAAGGTAAAACGTCAGTGCAATTATTTAGTTAAAATCACAAGATAATATGTGGGGAGAAACCCAAATACCTTGGTTGGGATATTGTCTAGACTTGAATTATGACTTTCCACAACGAAAGCATTACTAGCAGTTTTCAAAGGAGACTCTTCAGAGGACGCCTTATCGCCAGGAGAAGCAGCTTTAGAAGGACTTATCCTTTTCCCTTTCCTTGAAGGGGTAACAGCTTTATGTTTTTTCTTGTGTCCTTGTCTAGTTTGAGGAGGGGATTTATCTTCGCCATCTGAGGCAGCTGTCGAAGAAGCTTTCCGCTTCGAACCTGTTGGGGGTTTCGAACTCTAGCAAATAGAAGATAAGAAAGATGAGTAATATTCACAGATTGTACAAGATTAAGAATATGAGATGAGTATGTACCGTGGGCTTCTTGTTAGTGACGATAGAATCACTCTCACTTGGTTTGTTGCTCTTGGATGACCCAGAGTCTTTTTGGGCAGAAGCTTCCTTAATCTTCCTCCTTCGTGCAACAGCTGTAGTTGAAACTGAAATCAGTATATCAGCAGAGAAAGAAAAGTCAGTCGAAAAGATTGTCTTAATCCAAACCTTCAGGTATTGGAGTCAGGACACGAACATGTTTAAGATCTATATGAAGATGTCCTTTGAAAGTATCCAAGGTATGCTTAGTCGGAACCACTCGCTCAGCGCGTTTTTTGGTACTCTCTCTCGAAGAATTTTGAGAACATTCCCACACACAAACCAGTCTGGGAAAGGAGGACTTAGAGCCACACCAAAATCAGCACTTGGTAGTGGAGGGAATTTTGGAGGATTAAGTTTGAAAGCCACTTCATAACGTAGTTCTGGTCGAACATACGAGGGCAATTTCAACTTATTCAGTTTGGTGGAAAACTTTTCGCGCAAAGTGACCGCAGCCTCACGAACGGTCCGACTAAGATCATCAGGCCTATAGATAGTTTCAAAGAATTTTTGAAAAGCTTGGATTTCTTTAATATGAGTTGAAGTACCTTTTTGAAAATTCTCCTGCACATCAGTAAAAGCTGCGGTTAGTTCCTGAGCAAGGCTATCAGCATCAAAGATTCGAGAGCTATAATACTCCGTCCACCATTGATGAAAATCTGGTGTAGAGTAAAAAACAGGTTCGAAAGGAACAGGAGAAAGATTGTTGATGCCAACGTATTTGTTGATCTTTGTTTCACATTCTTCTTCAGTCAAATACAAAGTATGGAAACACATATGGCTTCTTTTCTCATATAAGCACTTGAGTTTTATTTGAACTAACCCAAACTGTCTCGAGACCAAATTTGGTTGATAACACATGAGAACACATTGGCCTTTTGATGGTCGAAGGCGATGAGAAAATAACCTTGGAGTCAGAAAGGCTTCCCAAATTTCCATAGACTCAGTTTGTTGATCCTGAGATGTTGATGGGAATTTTCGAGTAAACCATTCGGGACCTATTGTTCTCTGTACAAATGGAGCCATAGAAGGATCGAACTGGTCACGTCGGGCAAACATCATCGAATACGCCAGAAAGTGTTCACGAAGCTTTCCAATTTCTTCTTTTGGAGTTAGGTAAGCTAACCTGGTCCCTTCTATAGTTCGATTTCTGATTTTGCTATCCTCCTTATTGACGTCTCCTCGAAAGGGAAGATGAGTTTCGAATGTAGCATTAAGCCACAGTTGTAATAGCTAGAAAGGACCAGCATAAAGTAAACTACCAGATTTGAAATTCTTGGTAAGGTTTGCAGCTTCGCTGAGGTTTTCATAAAGAGACCCTAAAAGTAGTTGGCTGAGGTTGAGCTTTTTCCCAGCATGCAACTGATTAGCCATGCAAAGGTATCTCTTTGCAACTTGAATAGATCTTGAGCAGAAGGCACATCGTGAAAGCCATAGCGCTAGGAAAGCAATATGCTCTTCATCGGATACTGTCGTTTCAGTGGTGATATGGTGCTTCTGGATGAATGCAGTATAAGTGACTTGCGAGTCATTAAAACCAATAGTGTCATTATCCATTTCATTGGGATCGAAGGTTTCGCCAGTTGGTCGAAGTCCTGTAATAGCAGCCACATCGAAAAGCGTGGGGGTAACCATTCCACATGGGAGATGGAAAGTGTTGTGAGAAGCATCCCAAAAGTGAACCGCTGCTACTAACATGGGTTGGTTGTATTCTAAACCTGTTTTTGACAGTTGAATCAAATCGTATATTCCTAACGATTTCCAGAAGGATTCTTTCTGTTTCTCTACTTTTTCTAACCAGGCATAGTACAAATCAGGATCTTTGGCTAAAGGGATTGACCTAAACACTTTTACAAAGTTGGTCATATAGTTTAACCTAATTTTCGTTAAAGCTAAAGGGGTTACAGTTGAAGTTTCTTCAACGTTAGCAGATTTGCCTAAGGGAGAACAACCATCTTCATCTATTCTAATTTTGCTAACTAATGGTCTAGTCTTGTAATAAGCAGGGAAGAATTTATTCAGAGATGGGATATTTTCACTTGGTAATGGACCCATAAAAGCGAGAGTTTTTCCAGAAAGTTCAAAGGGAATAATTACCTGGGAAGCGTAAATAGCGCGTATTTCTTCGGTGTTAGGGTTTTGAACATGCTCTTGTTCCCCAGACCGTGTTGTTGATTGGAGCTTCAGAGTAGGTTGAAGAACATTTGAAGATGAAGCCATAGAGAGATTTTTGATTAAGAGAGCAAGATTTTTGAAAAGATTGAAGATGTTTGGTTTCTGTTGAAGAAGATGAAGAAATAGGAATGAAAAGTTGTATAGAAGTGCAAGATCAAGTATTTAAAGGTTTAACGGAAACCCTTTTTGAATCTTTTGGGTAAAACCCAAAGAACACGTGGCGGCTGGTGATTTAATCCAACGGCGGTCGAATAAGTTAGCTTTATTCCTAGTATGTAGGAGTAATGATCAACAAGTAAGGTTAAAACGTGGGAATGTAAGTTATGAGAAGACATCTTTGAAAATGACAAGACGTTTCGGAAACAGGGTCATCAATGATTATGACGTTAGTCAGCAGTCTTGGAACTCTCAAAGATTAATAAGAAACGAAATCTTATAATGACAAGAAACGCCTATTTCTGCTGATTCTCGAAACAGGCATTTATTGGGGGCAATTTGTTAGCTGAAGATTTCGTTTTATAGTATTTGTCCTTCGAAGAAGTAGAAAATCGAAGGAAAGATGGCTACTGATGGCCATCCCTTAAAAAGTAAAAGAATGGCTACTGATGGTCATGCTTCGAGAATAAAGACTTCTAAGTTCGATATGAAGATAGTGAATACTGAAAGACTAATGAAAGTATGTGTCTTCGGGACTTAGACAAAATTTATAAATA
>NC_081181.1:122726041-122946041 GCF_029867415.1 Vicia villosa | reverse complement strand
AATTGACGTCTTGACGCTAAAAAAAACAGCTGGCACAAAATGTCGGATCAGCTATGAGGATTGCAGATTTAAATGCGGCATCAACTATTAATGTTTATGCGAAAATGTAGATCATATCTAAAAACCTATTCAAAGTTTTAAAATTATGTTTGCTTTCTATTATACATTTTTTTATGACTTTATATTTCATTTATTTTTATGTTTAGGTTAAAAGTAATCTTGTTTATATTTAATGTTTAGGTTGAAAGTAATCTTCTTTATACTTTATGTTTAGGTTAAAAGCTATTCAAGCTCAACCCATTATGGGTTACTGGGACATGGAGAATTGTCGTCTTGACGCTAAAAAACAAAACAGTTGGCACAAAATGTCGGTCAGCTATGAGAAATGCAAATTTAAACGGGGCATCAACTATTAATGTTTATGCGAACATGCGGATAATATCTAACAACCTATTCAAAGTTTTAAATGCTTCAACAATATTTAATTTCATTGATGTTAGTTCAGGTAGTTAAATCATAAACGTTTTTGTAATTATTTTTTATTTTTGTTTTTTCATTTTTCTAATTTATGAATTCTTAACAGGGGAGAACGATGTTGCGGACAAACGTTTAACATGTGACATGGTTAGATATGCGATGAAGAATCCCGCACCTTCCCATTTAGTTTTAATATCTGGTGATGGAGATTTCTCAAATCTTTTCCACTATTTAAGAATGCGCGGCTACCATACAATGCTAGTGCATCATGTCGGACTTCCTACTGAATCATTAGTATCCGCAGCTACATAAATTTGGAAGTTGAATGATCTCATAAAAGGAAATTCACCATATGAGTATGGGTCAGATTGGTTGCCAATGACAAAGTTTAAACGAACTCTTATAAACAAAGACATTCAAGATGACTACTCTGAATCAATTGTTGCGGTATGGATTGATTGCAAACTTCTACAAGATGCTGTATGTTACTGTATGTTATTATATATATTTTTATTTAATTTAGGTTGAATTTGTTTTCAATTGACATTTTTAGGTCGTGTTCTAAAAAATTTCGATAAAATCACCGTCGTTACACATGCTGACTTATGCGATAAAATCACCGTCGTTAACATTTTCATAAAATCACTTTATTTTCAAGCTATTTCAAATAGATTTTCATAAAAATCATTTTTAAAATACAAGTTTTTGAAAAAATTGAGATTTTGACTAAGTTTTGGTCTAAAATAATGTATGTTTATGTTATAGGAGGTCAAAATGAGTGTTTCATATTAGAAAAAACAAATATAAAAAAACTAGTAATATTTCGAAAAACGGTTTGGAAAAATCTATTTTCAAAAATACAAAGAAAAAATCTATTTTTTTAAAGCCGAAACAAACGGGGGTTATGTCATTTATGAAACAAATAAGGGCATAACGATAAATAGTAAGTTAGGGTTAAGTTAACAGGTTTACATCAATAATCAATGTCATTTACCCTTCTCTATTCTCTATTCTCTCTCACGGCCCACCATTTGTTCGGATAAGATGGATGAAGACAAGAAATCTCGTGCGCAACTAGGTATTCCTTCCTTTATGAAATTTCTGTTTTGATTTTTATCACATTCTTATGTTTTTTTGTTAACCCTCTCTTGGTCTTATCATTTGTTATGATTAAGATAAGATGGAACACAAGAAATCCCGGGCGAAAGAAGATAAGTATGTTGCGGACAAACGTTTAACATGTGTAAAGTCACGGTAACTTTAGTATCATTTAGGTTGTTTTTTTGAAAAAAAAAATGATAGCCACGTTGGACTAAAATGAAGTTTTCTTCCTATTATACATTTTTTATGACATTATATTTCGTTTATAATTTATGTTTAGGTTGAAATTAATCTTGTTTATATTTAATGTTTAGGTTGAAAATAATTTTGTTTATACTTTATGTTTAGGTTAAAAGTCATTCAAGCTCAACCCATTATAGGTTACTAGGACATGGAGAATTGTTGTCTTGACGCTAAAAAAACAAAACTGTTGGCACAAAATGTTGGTCAGCTATGAGGAATGCAATTTTGAACGGGGCATCAACTATTAATGTTATTGCGAACATGCGGATAATATCTAACAACTTATTCGAAGTTTTAAATGCTTCAACAATATTTAATTTCATTGATGTTAGTTCAAATAGTTAAATTATAAACGTTTTTGTAATTGTTTTTTATTTTTGTTTTTTCATTTTTCTAATTTATGAATTCTTAACAGTGGAGAAAGATGCTGCGGACAAACGTTTAACATGTGACATGGTTAGATATGCGATGAAGAATCCCGCACCTACCCATTTAGTTTTAATATCTGGTAATGGAGATTTCTTAAATCTTTTCCACTATTTCAGACTGCGCGGCTACAATATAATGCTAGTGCATCATGTCGGACTTCCTGCTGAATCATTAGTATCCGCAGCTACAAAAATTTGGAAGTTGAATGATCTCATAAAAAGAAATTCACCATATGAGTATGGGTCAGATTGGTTGCCAATGACAAAGTTTAAACGAACTCTTAGAAACAAAGACATTCAAGATGACTACTCTGAATCAATTGTTTTGGTATGGATTGATTGCAAACTTCTACAAGATGGTGTTTCTGACCAAAAAATGTACAAAAAAATATCTAACAACATTCAATCTGCTATGGCGCGTACGGGTCTACGGGGCCCAGTTGATAATCAGTGTTTCGTGGATACGGCAAAATTGGACCAAAACCACAAACAACTTTTTGATGGCATAGCGTCAATAGGAGTTCAACTTAATCACATAAGTGGTAATTTTTTATTTATATTTTGTTACTGTATGTTATTATATAAATTTTTATTTAATTTAGGTTGAATTTGTTTTCAATTGACATTTTTAGGTCGTGTTCTAAATTTTTTTGATAAAATTACCGTCGTTAACATGCTGACTTATGCGATAAAATCACCGTCGTTAACATTTTCAAAAAATCACTTAATTTTGAAGCTATTTCAAATAGATTTTCATAAAAATCATTTTTAAAATACAACTTTTTGAAAAAATTGAGATTTTGACTAAGTTTTGGTCTTCAATAATGTATGTTTATGTTATAGGTGGTCAAAATGAGTGTTTCCTTTTAGAAAAAACGAATATAAAAAAACTAGTAATATTTCGAAAAACGGTTTTGAAAAATCTATTTTCAAAAATACAAATAAAAAATCTATTTTTTTTAAAGCCGAAACAAACGGGGGTTATGTCATTTGTGAAACAAATTAGGGCATAATGATAAATAGTAAGTTAGGGTTATGTTAACAGGTTTACATCAATAATCAGTGTCATTTACCCTTCTCTCTCATGGCGCACCATTTGTTCGGATAAGATGGATGAAGACAAGAAATCTAGTGCACAACTAGGTATTCCTTCCTTTATAAAATCTCTGTTTTGATTCTTATCACATTCTTATGTTTTTTTGTTTACCCTGTCTTGGTATTATCATTTGTTATGATTAAGATGAGATGGAAGACAAGAAATCCCCAGCGAAAGAAGATAAGTATTGCTTGCTTTCCTAAATGTAAAAATCATAGCCACGTTGGACTAAAATTAAGTTTGCTTCCTATTATACATTTTTTTATGACATTATATTTCGTTTATAATTTATGTTTAGTTTGAAATTAATCTTGTTTATATTTAATGTTTAGGTTGAAAGTAATCTTGTTTATACTTTATGTTTAGGTTAAAAGCTATTCAAGCTCAACCCATTATGGGTTACTAGAACATTGAGAATTGTCGTCTTGACGCTAAAAAGAACAAAACAGTTGGCACAAAATGTCGGTCAGCTATGAGGAATGCATATTTAAACGGGGAATCAACTATTAATATTTTAAATGCTTCAACAATATTTAATTTCATTGATGTTAGTTCAAATAGTTAAATCATAAACGTTTTTGTAATTGTTTTTTATTTTTGTTTTTTCATTTTTCTAATTTATGAATTCTTAACAGGGGAGAAAGATGCTGCGGACAAACGTTTAACATGTGACATGGTTAGATATGCGATGAAGAATCCCGCACCTTCCCATTTAGTTTTAATATCTGGTGATGGAGATTTCTCAAATCTTTTCCACTATTTGAGACTGCGCCTCTACAATACAATGCTAGTGCATCATGTCGGATTTCCTGCTGAATCATTAGTATTCGCCGCTACAAAAATTTGGAAGTTGAATGATCTCATAAAAGGAAATTCACCATATGAGTATGGGTCATATTGGTTGCCAATGACAAAGTTTAAACCAGCTCTTAGAAACAAAGACATTCAAGATGACTACTCTGAATCAATTGTTTCGGTAAGGATTAATTGCAAACTTCTACAAGGTGCTGTTTCAGACAAAAAAATGTACAAAAAAAATCTAACAACATTCAATATGCTATGGCGCATACGGGTCTACGGGGCCCAGTCTATATTCACTGTTTCTGGGTTACCGCAAAATTGGACCAAAAGCACAAGCATCTTTTTGATGGCATAGTGTCAACCAGAGTTCAACTTAATCACATATGTGGTACTTCTTTATTTAAATTTTGTTACTGTATGTTATTATATATTTTGTATTTAATTTAGGTTGAATTTGTTTTCAATTGACATTTTAGGTCTTGTTCTAAAAAGTTTCGATAAAATCACCATCGTTAACATGCTGATTTATGCGATAAAATCACCGTCGTTAACATTTTCAAAAAATCACTTAATTTTGAAGCTATTTCAATTAAATTTTCATAAAAATCATTTTTAAAATACAACTTTTTGAAAAATTGAGATTTTGATTAAGTTTTGGTCTTCAATAATGTATGTTTATGTTATAGGCGGTCAAAATTAGTGTTTCATTTTAGAAAAATCGAATATAAAAAGACTTGTAATATTTCGAAAAACGGTTTTGAAAAATCTATTTTCAAAAATACAAAGAAATAATCTATTTTTTTAAAGCTGAAACAAACAGGGCCTTTATGTCATTTATGAAACAAATAAGGGCATAATGATAAATAGTAAGTTAGGGTTAGGTTAACAGGTTTATATCAATAATTAGTGTCATATACCATTCTCTCTTTTTTCTGACGACCCACCATTTGTTTGGATAAGATGGATGAAGACAAGAAATCCCGTGCGCAACTAGGCATTGCTTCCTTTATGAAATCTCTGTTTTGATTTTTATCACATTCTTATGTTTTTTTGTTAACCCTCTCTTGGTCTTATCATTTGTTATGATTCAGATGAGATGGAAGACAAGAAATCCCGGGCGAAAGAAGATAGGTATTGCTTCCTCTCCTAAATGTGTAAATTCACGGTAACTTTAGTATCATTTAGGTTGTTTTTTTAAAAAAATTATAGCCACGTTGGACTAAAATTAAGTTTGCTTCCTCTTATACATTTTTTATGACATTATATTTCGTTTATAATTTATGTTTAGATTGAAAGTAATCTTGTTTATATTTAATATTTAGGTTGAAAGTAATCTTGTTTATGCTTTATGTTTAGGTTAAAAGCTATTCAAGCTCAACCCATTATGGGTTACTGGGACATGGAGAATTGTCGTCTTGACTCTAAAAAAACAAAACAACTGGCACAAAATGTCGGTTCAGCTATGAGGAATGCAAATTTAAACGGGGCATGAACACCACCTGATTCATACAATCATATCATTATACATTACGAGACTGTTGGACACACCCACTTTGCTATCATAGGGACACACCCAACACGCACAAGAAAATTTCTTCGTTTCGTTATGCAATGGATGTGACACATTTCCGCCGGTTCAGAAAATGCATATGCTTTCTTGAATATTCCATAGTACTATTTGGCCGTTTATCTAAAGATTATGAGAACTCTGCATTTATCACGTTAGAAAAGAAGTTTTATTTTTTCGTGTTGCGTAAAAAAATATCGATGAAGTAAACGCATGATAAGCAATATCTTAAAGGAAGTTAGGGCTTGTGAAAATCAGTATCACCTTTTACTTCCAGCTCCTGGTTGAAGTAATATGTGCGTCATAGCGATATCATTATCGGATACTTCAGTTGAATTCCCTACAAGATTATCAAAATTTTGAGGCTACTTGTTATTACTGACTCGACCGATAAAATTTTGAGGATCGAAATCATGATTTACTCGCAGAAATATGTATCTCATTTTACCAGTAGAAGCTGAAAGGGGTATGGGGTAGTTCATCTTTACCACATGCTGATTTTGATCAAGCTTCAAAACTGAAATATTACCACTAGAAACTCCAATGTACCTGAAAAAGCAGATACCTATTCATAACATTTGGTGCTTCTTCAAATTGTAATTTCTCAAATAGCTTATTTTGAAGTAGAAGTTTTACTTAGGGTGTGTTTGTTTTAAGTTATGAAGTAACATTGCTTGGAATCATATTCCAAGGATTTTTATTCCTAGGAATAACATTCCTATCTATGTGTTTGGCTATAAATAATATTTCCTGGGAACATTTATATATTTTATTTAATTTTAAAATTATAAAAAATAAAAATAAATATTAATGTGAATACTAGTGGGAAGTTATAGTTAGTTAACTTTATTCCCATGGGAATGTTGGATTCCCACCCTTTATACATGGGAATAAATATAAGAAAAGTCATGTTAAAATAATTCCTGGAAATAAAAAGTACCTGGAAATAATTTTAAAAAACTTGAAACAAACATGAGATTATTATATTTCCCATGTCATATATTTTTTATCCATGAAACAATCACACCCTTACATGTAGAGGTTGTGCTGAATGATTGCAGAAGAAGTGATTTCTTCTTTAACAATGTACAAGTCACACAATAATTTCTTGTCAATGTCCCAAACCTAAATGTGAAAATAAAAATTCTGAATAAATCAACCTAATGAAACACTTATAGCTTTGCAGTACCTGACATCTTTAAAAAAAAGATGTGTCAATGTTTGAAAGTGATTACATTTATTAATTTTTTAAACTTAATATCAGTGTCTATGTTAGTGTCGGTGTCGTGTTTTGGTGTCCATACTTTGTAGTGTATAAATATACTTACCTCAATATGGTTATTTGAAGTGACATTTATAAGTATGCCTTGATTCTGGATGAACTATGCATGCATAATAAACATCAAATATTATTGTTAATTAGTATTTTTTAAATAATAATCATACCAATGAAAATATGATAAATGTATAATTTTCTCTTCACATATGCAATTTTTTTTTTCTATTTTAACTCCTTAAATGATGTTAAAATATATTTATCATATTTTTATTAACAAATAACATAAACCACATCTAAGTAAATGTATGTAAACAAAACAATAAAAAATTAAAAGGTAAAAAAAATTGATAGGATTGTACATGTTGTTTGAGAATTTGGAGGGGGGAGGAAGAGAGAGATTAATTATTATTTTTTAAATATGAAGAAATTTTAATTTATATATATATATATATATATATATATATATATATATATATATATATATATAGAATGATAAAATAGTACTTATTATTAACATATTTTTAATATTTTTAAAATACAATAACAATAAAAATTATATTTGAACAATTTATTTAAACACTCTAAAACCATCCTCCAATAGAATTTGTTAGTTTTCACAAATTAGAGAGATTTTGTTTTTTAAATAAAAATAAATCTTCTAAAATCCCTCACCTAAATTTTCTATTCTTTTCATTCAATCATTCAATTTTTTCAAAATCATCATCTCCTTTCCCTTCCAAACCCCAAAAGAAAGTCTTAGGAAACTAGACAAAAATTTCTTATTGTTCAATTTGTTACCTTTGAGGATACATTCACCACAGTCTTCTTGTAGTCTTTTAGGTCTTGAAATTATCAGTCGTTTAACTAGTGGATCCTCCATATTATTGTCTAACTTGAGTTCTTTTTGAGTATCTCGATATTTTTTGCTTGTTTTCTGTTCTCTTTGTTTCTTTAAGCAAGTTTAATTCAAATTCCATGAGTGATTATTTTGATTTCTACATCTAAAAGAAAATCACTTGAGGTCAGGTCCAACATGATCAAACACTGTCGAAAGGAGGTATACACACTTTTATATTTATGCAAAACCTGAATTCTCATAGTCCTAAGTCTATTTTTATAAATTTTAAATCAATTAAAATCACATGAAATCTAAATGCTAATCATTTTAGATAATTACGAAAAAATAGCAAATTTGGTACTCCACATCCAACTGATATAATCGTCATTGACACTAGATGAGTGTTTAAGAAAAAATTGGATAAAATGACATAATTACTAGAAATAAAGGTAGGCTAGTGAAAAAGGGTATTATTAGGATGAAGGAATTGACTATGATGAGATTTATGCTCTCGTAGCTTGTCTTGAAGAAATACGACTCCTTTTGGCACTCGTCAGCTGCATGGATTTTAAGTTGTATCAAATATATGCTAAATTATATTTTCTTAACGGATTTATAAATGAAGAAGTCTATGCCTATCAACCTCCTGATTTTGAGGATCATGAAAACCATGATTATGTTTTTAAACTTAAACAAGCCCTCAATGGTTTCAATTCTCAACTTATTTCTTGGAGCTTCTAAAAAAGTTTGATATGCGAAATTCGAGAAACATCTCAACTCCCATGGCTTCAAATGTGCTATTACATAAATCGACCTTACCAAATATAGAGGTATAATAGAATCTTTACTCTATTTAACCACAAGCAGGTCATATATTATGTTTAGTGTGTGTATGCGTTCTAGATTTCAGGCGTCACCTAGGGAATCTCACTTTAATATCATAAAAAGAATTTTGAGGTATCTTAACAGAATCTCGCATCACGGTCTTTGGTTTTTCAAAGGTAATAAATGTAGCTTAGTTGGTTTTTTCGGTTATGATTTTACTTGTTGTAAGTCAGATAGGAAAAGTATAAGTGGTACTTGTCATTTGTTTGGAATTTTTGTGCATAAGTCTTACGGTTAAAGAAATAATTATTGGATTATGATTTAAAACTTGGTTGCATTCCAATCAAATGCGATAACACTAGAGCAATAATCTTTACTATGAATCCCGCACTTTATTCACATACTAAACATTTATCTGCACTTCATTCACATACTAAACATTTAGAGATCATGTTAAAAAAGTTGATGCTATTTTTGAAATTGTGGATATGAAAAATCAGTTGGCTGACATTTTTACGAAATCGTTATCCACATAACCTTTTCACAAGATACGTAGGGAACTGAGAATCTTGGATTTTTCGTGGTTTAAATAGATTTAGACTCCTATATAATTTCATTTTCTATTTGTATTATGTTGTAAACTAGCATTTTTTTTGTAGCAAGTTATACTTTAACCAATCCTATTGGTATGATTCTACAACTCTTATCTCGTGTAATATCATTCATGTATTTTGTTCTATATGTTTATTTGTTTACTTCTTATATTCTTCATTTTATTCATTCATTTCTAAATTGTTGTATGACTGTTCGTGTTTTCTTTTAAAACATTTTTAAGTGCTTCATGCTAATTATGTGCATTTGAGCGTCACTTTGTTTATTCATACATTATTTAATCTTCCATTCATATAAATTTTGATCACATAGTTATGTTGTTGTGTAGTTCCATGTCCATTTGAAAACAAGTTTTGATCACACATGGTATCCAACTGTTTTGTACTATCTTGTGGAACATTTGGAAGTGTCAAAACGATTGTGGGTTTAATAAGAAACCCGCTGTTCCTGGGGAAGTGATTTTTGGTGCTTTTATTCATGTCAAATATTTTAATAGAGCTAATCCTCAAGTAAGACGGAAAAATATCGTTGAGGATGAAGAAATTTGGTCCTTAAACACATGCCTTGCTCAAATGGACATTGGTTGTTTTCGTGATGGAACCGTTGCATTGGGGTGCGGTATCAAGGACCACGAGAATAAGGTGGTTTTTCCAGCTTGTCAAAGGTTGCAAAGCACTGATGAACCGAGTGTTGTGGAGGCATTAGCTATTAGATGGGTTCTCCAACTGGCACAAAATTTGAATCTCCAAAAGTTCATTGTTCAGTCGGATGCGCTAGGTGTGGTGGATTGTGTCAACTTGTTGCTTTTTCTACGGTTCTTGAACCTTAGAAAGTTTGTTGATTCATCTATTATATATGTTCATTAAAAGGCATTATAATGTAGATGCCCACCATATGGTTGGGATATGTAAAAGCGTTGGTTGTAGAACTTGGCCGGATTCTATCCCCAAGTCGAACTCTCGCTCTGTTTCTTTGCATAATTTTGTCTCTTAATGAAATGGTGTTTGCATAAAAAAAAGATGATTCATATCCATTCTTCCAAAGTTGTTCCTCATCTAACGTTATCCAAAAGTCCATATACTACGCCAAATGTTACTAAGGTTATTACAAATATTCAAACCCAAAAAAATTCCCACTAGAATAATATTTAGCTTTGAAAACTCTTAAAACATAGAATCTGAGTTGGATAATAGCTCACAATCCTCCTCTCCAACATTGATAGGTTGAACTCGTAAAGATCACGAAAACTAGGGGTGGCAAAGGGCAGGGCGGGCAAGCCCGCCAGTCAAAATGGGCCTAAAAATCAAGCCCGCCCGCCAAAGTGGCGGGTTGGCGAGCAGCGGGCTTGCCCGCCTATTTTTTATTAATTTACTTTTACATTTTTTAAATAGATTAATAGACTTTTTTTACTTTTCAATTAAATTTTTCACTTATTTTTTAAAACAATTTTTTATAAAACATCAATTTAATAAATTTTACTTAAAACAATGTTGCCTATTGTAATACGGTGAGCTGACTTTTTATCGATCGAAATGTGCGGTAAAGCAAGAGTCGCCACCGACTTTTATTTTATCCAAATTAATTAGAAAGGCTAAAAGAACAGGAAAAACCTTTTAAATAAAATAGGGTTCGGGGGGTAATTATGCAAAGGGAAGGTGTAAGGCACCCTTTGCATCCATGGTTATCCATGGGCTCTTAACTTGCTTTGCTCTTTTTGTTTCAGAAAGGTAGAAGAAGAAGATATGGACTTTAGCTCGTAAATGAGCGTAGCCATATTGAAGAATTTTGAGAAAGAATATTTGAAAATATTTAGAGCAAGGCAAAGCAATTTAAGAGCAATTTACCTTATATTTGAGAAATCTGTTCTTTCAGCCTTTCAGAGCGAAAGGGTCTATCCTTGCCATAAGAGGGCAGGAAGCCTTTCATTTGGAGGTTTAAGGGTCATCGAAATATCCTTTGCCATAAGACTGTCCCATGCCATAGAAGGGCAGGTAGTCTAAGGCAAGGATCAGAATAAGCCTTTTCGTAGGCAGCCAGAAGATACCTCAGCCTTTTCCGTAGGCAACATCCGAGGGTCGAGGTCATGTTAGTGTATCGAAGGCAGCATCATTAGGATCACATGACCTTTATTTATCGAGGCAACATGGCTGAGGTATCCTCGTATTCGAGGGACGTGGCTTATTCTGCAAAAACACAAGGGCAACAGGCAACAAGGCAACAGGCAACAAGGCAACAGAGAGGGTTACCCAAAAAGTGTGCGTGTGTGCACCAATCACGTGATTATGTTCAGTTATGTTATCTTATAAAATTACGTGATTCTAATTCAATTAACAGGCTTGCACTCCCTAGAATTACTAACCACACAATAATATAACAATAATAATGGGGAAGGGAAATTGTAACCAGCGGAGGAGAGGGGAATTGAAACCAGCGGGATATAAAAAATAAAAGGCAAAAGGTTTAACACAAGTAATAATTTGTGGATAGGGTTTAGGGTTACCAATACTCGTAGCTTTGACAGTTGACAAACCCTGAAAATTTGGAAAAGAAAGAATGAACAAAGAAGGGTGAGTGCATTATCGGTTCGGAGGCAAATAGGGTTAACCCTAATAAAAATAAAGGATAAAGAAATTAATAATAAATAAATAAACAACACTTAGCTTTGCATTTGAATTTGATCTGACATGGTTGTTAGGCGAAGGTTGCCTTGAAGGTAAACCCTGAAATAAGGCAGAAAATATGTGAAGGCAAGGCAAACCCTCATATTAAAATAAACCAAATAAAAATTTAGATTGAATTAAATAGAGTACTTAACTTCGTGTTCCGGAATAGGCGCGCGGCCGGAATCAACCATATTGCTAACCCTGAAAAGGCACAGAAGAAGAAGATTTTTAGTGTATGGCATGATCTTCGTAAACCCTAATTAGGGTATGAATTTAAATAAACGATTTAATTAATTATTGGTCTTGCGACCTAATTAATTAAATCAGGATAAAAATATAAAATCGAGTATAAAACTAGTTTTTATGAAATTTTTGGAATTAAAACAAAACAACTATGATTTTTAGGGTTTAAATGAATAATTACATGTGAATTAAAATAAATAAATAAGGTGATTAAATAAATATTAGAAAATATATAACATAATAAATAATATCATTATATAAAAATTTAGAATAATAAAAAAAAACAAGTAATCTATTATTAATGAGAAAAAGGAAATATAAATATAAAAGAAAAGCAAGTTATATAATAAAAAATAAAAAAATTTGCAAAAAAACTTAGCTATGATTCCGTGTTGCGCGCGCTGAAAGTCCATGATGCACCCTCATGTCCAGAAGCGTTAGATCTTTTGCCGGCCGGATCTGATGGTTGATAAGACAAGGCAGCATCATACGTGTGAGAGTGAGAAACATGTGATCCGCCTGCACTATCCCATACGCGCGCGCCAAAAAACGTTTGAACCGGCCAACCAGGTGACGACACGTAGTCGTCTTCTTCACTAAATTCCTGCAATCATCCTTTTACAGCGTTTTTTTCATGATAGCTGTAAAAAGCCTCGTCTTCTACACCTGCGTTTTTACGAATACGAGCAAACAAACATGGAAATTCTTCGCGAGGCCACCACTGAATTCGTCCAAGCCTCGTGAATTCAACTGCACCCTTAATTTTCCTTGAAAGTACCTGTTTACAGAAACCCTAAACGAAACCAAGAAACCCTAACAATGGCATATCGTTCCAAACAGCATAATAACATGTATAAATATCCAGAATCGATCATCACACAACATAAAGCGCAAATATATGAATTAAAACTGCAAATGATGCATGCAACATGCTAATCGAACAATTTTTAAATGGTGCAAACCGTGAGTAATTGGAGTCGATTCTGGGTGCTTTGTGACTCGAAAACGATTGGGAATCCTTCAGTGATGATCAAGGAACAAGTCTTGATCAATTTCAACACCTGAATTGGCCTGCAACTTGAAATCCGAGTTTGAGTTTCCTTTGAATTTTTAAGAGAAATTTAGGGTTCTTAGAGGCTGCAACTGCGTGACCTTTGCATCTGACTTGTTTGTATATATATAGGAGACTGAATTAGGGTTATAAAATTGGATGAAATCTCAATGAATCTTTGATTGGAATTTTGATTGGAATTTGATTTTTCTAGTTTCCAAATTTGGTCTAAATCCAATATTTCCCTCACTAATTTGATTTGCACGAATTTGGTATTGATTATTGGATATTTGTGTGATTGATGATGATTGAAGCATAGGCATAAATCATATCTTTTGTATTTTTTTATTTTTCATAATTAATTCATGATTTTAGATGATTAAAATCACAAAATAATTAATAAAAAATAATATAAAATATGAAAGTATGATTTGGGGGGCGTGCATGGGCTTGTAATGGAGATTGAGTGAAGAAATCATAGGCCCATTTGGAAAATTTTGGATTTTGAACCTTTCCTTTTCACATTTTTTTTTTCAAAAATAGTCCAACTTTGACGAGGTGTATTTCTCTCAATTCTTGAGGTATGGAAGTGTTCTTGGACTTTTTGGAAACCTTAGAGAGTCCTCTAACCAATATCTTTGGTCCTATATCAAAATCATTTTCCATTCTCATTTTATGACCTTTTGAAAAAAATGTCTTTTGTTGACTTTTGAAAAGGACTTATAATGTATGAAGCCACATCTCTTAAACCATTGACCTATGGGCTCTGATTCTTGGACCATTGGATAGAGGAATGAATTCTCTTCAAAATGAGCTTTGGTGGGAATTTTTCTGATGAAGTATGAATATTTGGTGAATTTTCAAAGTTTGGTTGACTTTTTCAGTTCATGCCCAAAATAGTAACTTTTGACTTTTGACTTCTCTGATCTTTCCTTGCATCATCATGATCAACCCTTGATCAAATGATGATTTTAGGGTTATGAGGATGTTGTTGACCAAATATCTTGAGTTTTGACTATATATTGACTTGAAATGACTGTTTTGCCCTTGAGAGTCGACTGTTGACCTAATCAGGATTTGAGGGACTAAATTTGCTCTGTTTGACTTGAAACTTTATATGGAGATACTTTGGGATGTTAGTGACCCTATGGAACCACCTTGAGCCATTGATTCAATGATTTTCCATCGAATTAATCGAACCCTAGTTCAGAGCTTTTGTATAGGAGAGTGTGTTTTGGAGCTTTGTCTTTTGTTCTGATTTTATGTGTGAAAAATAACATGGGCAAATTTTGGGGTATGACAGCTGCCCCTGTTCAATTATCTTAAACCTGAAGATGTAGAGTGGTCTGTATGCCAGTCGGTATCTGAAGGTGGAAGATGATTGAACACTAAAATACCAAGAAATTTGCCCTATTTGAAGCAGGGACTTTTGTCGGGGATGGGCTTGTAGATGCCATCGGATAGTTGTTGGAGTATGGATTGTTGCAAAATTTCTGCTTTTGTTGTCTTCCCTTTTTTGAATGTTTGAATGTTGAGGAACCGTCAAAGGTGTCGACTCAAGTCTGTGTTGGGTTATTTAAGGAACCGTCAAAGGTATCGACTTAAATTTGAAATACGTCGTTAAGGAACCGTCCAAGGTGTCGACTTAACTGAGGGGGTGTTGTTAAGGAACCGTCAAAGGTGTCGACTTAACTCTTGATGTGGGTTGTTAAGGAACCGTCAAAGGTGTCGACTTAACTTTGAAACATATCATTGAGGCACCGTCAAAGGTATCGACTCAGATATGCAGATAGATTGTATAAGGAACCGTCAAAGGTGTCGACTTATATCTGAAGTGTGTTGTTAAGGAACCGTCAAAGGCGTCGACTTAACTCTTGATATATTAAGGAACCGTCAAAGGTGTCGACTTAATACTTGAGAATAGATTGTTAAGGAACCGTCAAAAGGTGTCGACTCAACTCTTTTGTAAATAGAGATAGTAATACCCTGAAAAGTAGAGGTTAGTTTTCTTATGTCATGATGCATGTGTTTTATGTTATGAGTATCTCAAAATAAATGAGAAACTTTGCATGTTATGGATTTGTTATGCAGCGATGTATGCGATGTATGAATATGTTTGTGTTATATGGTATGCGAATATGATTTATGTTGTCGAGAGAATAAATCTTCAGATGTTTAATCTTGATGTTTGATTTCGTCTTGAAAGGTGCTCAGCTGGGGATTTATGATTTCTGCTTGGGGGATGATCAGTAACTTGATATTCCCTGATTGGGGTACAGAGAAAATAGGGATGTAAACCGTGCTGGGGAGCCATGCCTTTGTTGTTGGAAGACATCTTCTTAATGATTGCTCTGTGGGGATACATCCACGTCAATTGATTTGCAGGAGGATTCTTTGACTACCTCGGACATTGTCTCTTTGCCTTTCCTACTGACAATCTAATTGATATTCTTATGGAAGAAAATAAATGATAATCTCATTCATATGCATATGTTCATTCAAAAATTATCATCGGACGTTTGCGTATTCGAAAAGACAAAAAGAAAATGAATTTGAAAGAAAGAAGCAAATAGTATTGAAAAGAGCCATAAATAGGCAAGATAAAACATATTGTGTGTTTCTGAAAAGGTACAAAAGACAAAAGAAAAAGTAGCTATGTAAAAACAATCCTATTGAGTTTCCACTCTGCTATTGCTATTATGTCTTCGAGCATCTCATCCCATGCTTGTCGGAGAAAGATGACTGAGTTGATCTGAGCCCTTTGAACTTGTTGTTGTAGATGCGTCTGATTGATGGATGATATGAACGAGACATAGTCGTACGCTTAATCCTTAACTTTTGCCTAGACCGCCCTTTCAGGTTTTCAGTCTAGCAGGATACCCTTTTTTGCCCAAGTCGCCCTTTTGGGTTTTCAACTTGACGGGTGTACACATTTTTTATATATATATCCCTAATTTTTGCCCAAACCCTTTTGGTTTGCCGGGATGCCCTTACTTTTGCCTAGGCACGTCGACCTAGCGGGTCATGTTATGCGTAGTATTTTTTGACTATGTCTGCATTCACAGGTTGCGGGAAGTCCTCTCCATCCATAGTAGTGAGTATCATTGCTCCTCCAGAGAAGATTTTCTTGATGACGAATGGTCCTTCATAGGTGGGAGTCCACTTGCCCCTAGGATCACCTTGTGGCAGAATGATTCTCTTTATGACCAAGTCACCAACTCGATAAACTTGTTGTTTGACTCTTTTGTTAAACGCCTTGATCATACGTTTCTGATACAGTTGTCCATGACAAACAGCCGCGAGCCTCTTTTCGTCAATCAAGTTTATCTGATCTAGTCGAGTCTGGATCCATTCATCTTCATCTAGCTCTGCTTCTTTCATGATCCTTAATGACGGTATCTGAACTTCAATTGGTAGTACAGCTTCCATACCATAGACTAATGAGAACGGGGTTGCCCCAGTTGATGTACGTGCGGAGGTACGGTAACCATGAAGAGCAAATGGTAACATTTCATGCCAATCCTTGTAAGTTACAGTCATTTTCTGCACAATCTTCTTAATATTTTTGTTGGCGGCCTCCACAGCGCCATTCATTTTTGGTCTATAAGGCGAAGAATTGTGATGTTTGATGTTGAATTGTGTGCAGAGCTCAGTAATCATCTTGTTGTTCAGATTGGTACCATTATCAGTGATGATTCTTTCGGGAATGCCATACCGACAGATGAGATTGTGTTTAATGAATCGAGCCACCACATTCTTGGTTACGGAGGCAAATGAAGCAGCTTCTACCCATTTAGTGAAATAGTCGATGGCTACCAGAATGAAACGATGTCCATTGGAAGCAGTAGGCTTAATTTCTCCAATCATATCAATGCCCCACATTGCAAAAGGCCAAGGAGCAGTTAGTACGTTCAGAGGAACAGGAGGCACATGTACTTTGTCGGCGTATATCTGGCACTTGTGACAAGTTCTTGAATGGTGGTGACAGTCAGTTTCCATAGTAGACCAGTAGTAACCTGCTCTTAGAATCTTCTTGGCCATAGTATGTCCACTAGAGTGGGTCCCAAAAGTACCATCATGCATGTCTTCCATGATCTTTTCAGCTTCTTTCTTGTTCACACAACGAAGCAGGGTTGAATCATGGTTGCGCTTGTATAAAGTCCCATTGCTCAGAAAAAATTTGGGTGCGAATCTTCTTAAGAACTTCTTGTCATTAATGGATGCCCCTTCAGGGTATTCTTGAGTCTCGAGGTACCTTTTTACTTCGTAAAACCATGGTTTCTCTTCAGCCTCGTCGTCAACTATCTCATAACAATATGCGGGTTCGTCGTGTCTTTCAATGATAACTATAGGAGCCTCATTGTCCCAATTGACTTTGAACATAGATGACATAGTAGCTAACGCATCGGCCAGCTGATTCTCTTCTCGGGGAATATGTTCGAAGGTAATCTCTTCAAAATATGGAATTAGAGATAGTACAAACTCCTTATAGGGTATGAGATTAGGATGTTTTGTATCCCATTCCCCTCTGATTTGACTGATTACTAGGGCTGAATCCCCATACACTTCCAAGAATTTGATCCTTAAATCGATAGCAGCTCTGAGCCCCAAGATACACGCTTCATACTCAGCCATATTGTTGGTGCAGTCGAAACATAATCTTGCGGTGAATGGGGTGTGTCCACCAGCAGGAGAGACAATTATAGCGCCAATGCCATTACCAAGTGCATTCGAAGCTCCATCGAAAACCATAGTCCATCGGGATCCTGGTTCAGGTCCTTCATCCGGGCCAGGTTGCTTATAGTCAGTAACAAGCATCACATCTTCATCTGGAAATTCAAAATTCATCGATTGGTAGTCATCTACCGCTTGTTGCGCCAAATGATCTGCTACCACACTACCTTTGATTGCCTTTTGTGTTGTGTATTGGATGTCATACTCTGTTAGTATCATTTGCCATCTTGCTATTCGTCCAGAGAGAGCAGGTTTCTCGAATACATACTTGATGGGATCCATTCGGGAAATCAACAAGGTGGTATGGTTCAACATATACTGTCTTAGTCGGCGAGCAGCCCAAGCCAAAGCACAGCAAGTTTTCTCGAGCAGTGAGTATCTTGTTTCACAGTCGGTAAACTTTTTGCTAAGGTAGTATATTGCATGCTCTTTTCGACCAGACTCGTCATGTTGCCCCAGTACGCACCCCATTGAGTTCTCTAACACTGTTAAGTACATAATTAGAGGTCTTCCTTCTGCAGGTGGTATCATGATCGGAGGTTCTTGCAGGTACTTCTTTATTTTGTCAAAGGCTTCTTGACATTGGTCGTTCCACTTCACTACTTGATCTTTCTTCAGTAACTTGAAGATCGGCTCACAAGTAGCGGTCAGATGGGAGATAAATCTAGCAATGTAATTCAGTCGGCCCAGGAATCCTCTAACTTCTTTCTCGTTTCGCGGAGCAGGCATTTCTTGTATGGCTTTCACTTTAGCAGGATCAACTTCGATACCCTTGCTACTAACAACAAAACCCAACAGCTTGCCAGACCTCACGCCGAAGGTGCATTTGTTTGGATTCAACCTCAGCTTGTACTTCTTCAACCTATCAAACAACTTCTGTAAATGGACCAGATGTTCTTCTTCAGTATTGGACTTTGCAATCATATCATCAACATAGACCTCTATTTCTTTGTGGATCATGTCATGGAATAAGGCTACCATTGCACGTTGGTAAGTTGCCCCAGCATTCTTCAACCCAAATGGCATGACTTTGTAACAGAAAGTGCCCCAAGGCGTAGTGAAAGTTGTCTTCTCCATATCTTCGGGTGCCATCTTAATCTGATTGTAACCTGAGAAACCATCCATAAAAGAGAAAACCTTGCATTGTGCAGTACTATCAACCAGAATGTCGATATGTGGTAACGGGAAATCATCTTTAGGACTTGCTCGATTCAGATCTCTATAGTCTACACACATTCTGACTTTTCCATCTTTCTTCGGTACGGGCACTATATTGGCGATCCATGGCGGATAACTCACTACTTTCAGGAACCCAGCATTGAATTGTTTCTCGACCTCTTCTTTGATTTTCTGAGCCATGTCTGGTCTGCTTCTTCGTAATTTCTGTTTAACCGGAGGACTGTTCTCTTTGATAGGTAAACGATGAACCACAATATCAGTATCGAGCCCAGGCATGTCTTCGTATGACCAAGCGAAGATCTCAACATTGTCTCGTAACATCTGAATCAGCCTTTGCTTGACAGCATCCTCTAATTCAGCCCCTATCTTGATTTCTTTCTTTTCTTCCTCGGTACCTATGTTCACAACTTCAATTGGCTCTTCGTGCGGTTGTATAGTCTTTTCTTCTTGCTCTAATAAACGGGCAAGTTCTCTAGGCACTTCACAACCATCCTCACCTTCATCCTCAGCTTGATAGATCGGATTTTCAAAGTCATATTTAGCAATAGCAGAATCGTTATCAACAGGATCCAGCGTGGATGTGGATCTGCAGTGCATTATGTGGGTGTGTGTGAGAACGCATAGCTATAAAAGGTAAAATAAAAGAAAAAAGCAAACACACAATTTGAATACGAAACGTCCGATGCTTTATTGAATGAAAATATGCTTATGAAATGACAAGCCCTAACAAATGGACCACTGTGCCTCGGGCAGGACACATGGCTTTAGCGTTTTATTGTCTTTATTGAAATACAAGAAGAAATAAAAGAAAAGCAGGAAATAAACTAAGAATGGCAATTACTCCTGACTATAGGAGATAGAAACAATGTCCTCGGTCTTCCAGTTGTCCAGCCCTTTGTTTGACGTAGGAAAGATCCATTTGTCTAGGTTGTGATTGTCTTCGTCTTCTTCAATGGCATTAACTCCTTTGCTGATGAAGTGATGTTTCAAGTCCTCTGAACGAGGAGGTGGTGTTCCTTTCTGATCCTTAGCAGTGCATCCTAAACCCCATTTGTTGGATTTATACGGAATGTCAGGTAGTTGCCCCCAGATAGTGCAGCCACCTTCTTCTACCACAGCCCTAGCGTCTTTCAGGGAAGCCATCGTAGGAACATCTCCAGGGATTTTAGGAGGAGTGTAGACATATTTAGTTTCTGGAACTGGTTCAAGCTTCCATTCATGTGCTATGCGGGGTGATTCAAATGCCTCTCCAGTGAACTCAAGATACTTGGTCTCATCTACGAAACTTACCAAATATTCATCTTCACCATGCACAGTGACAATCTTGCCTTCCATTGGGTATCTCAACTTCTGATGGAGAGTTGAAGTCACGGCATTTGCTTTATGTATCCAGGGACGCCCAAGTAGACAGGAATAGGCGGGGCGAATATCCATCACATAGAACACAGTACTAAAAGTTTGGGCGCCTACTCTGATGGGAAGCTCTACTTCGCCATACACAGTACTCATAGTGCCATCATAAGCCTTGACTATCACATTACTAGATTTCAGCTCAATTCCATCGACCTTGAGTCTGTCCAACACCACCTTGGGTAACACATTCAGAGACGAGCCATCATCAACTAGTACATGAGCCAGGGTGGTACCACCACATTCGATGGAGATATGCAGTGCCTTGTTATGATTCTTTCCACTAGGACTTAGATCAGCATCAGAAAACCCAAGGTAGTTATCAGTTGTCAAGTTCGCAATACAGTTCTCGAGCTGAGTGACAGAAATCTCTTGTGGCACATGGGCAGCCTCTAGAAATTTCATCATAGCCTTGGCATGGGTCTTTGAACAACTTAGGAGCGACAGCATAGAGATTTTGGAAGGAGTATGCCCCATTTGTTCAACAATATCATAATCACTCTTGCGGATGTATTTCAGGAACTCATTTGTTTCTTCGGAAGGCGCATTTCTAGTGACAGTTTCAGGTTCAGGCAGCAGTCCTTTACCATGTGCGTCAGTATTCGGGGTGATAGTAACGGTAGGCGAAGTAACATTTGGGGAGATCTCCGGAGAAAACACCCTTCCACTTCTCGTCACCTTACTAGTTCCAGCAATGTTTCCTATACCAGGGTTGACATCTTCAGAAACTTTATCATATTCAAGCTCTTGTTTGACTCCTTGAACAAAAACCTCAGCGCCATAACTCCAAGGGATAGCCTTGTCGGAAGAATATGGTATTGGACCAGGTTGGGTGATAACAATCGGAGCCACACGGGGTTCAGCAGAAATCTTGAGAGGAGCCTTGGTAGGAATCTTTAGTGGTACTTTAGAGATCACAGATACATCTTCGAACTTCAAACCACGGGAGAAGCCCTCACACAACTCTTCGACAGTGGGAGTCTTCTCAAATCTGATAGTGCCACGATCCATCCAGCCTTGGATGCCTCTTTTCAGGTTCTCACAACCCTCGGGTATGAGTGCACAGTAATAACAGTCAGGGTCGCAACCTGGAAATAAACCAGCTCGCAACAACTTTCTCTTGATATCGGGGAGAGGAGTCGACAGATCTCTCACATCATAGACATGGATGGTATCCATGATGGCATTAACAGCGTGGTCGTGTTTTGGCATCGGAGCAGTGATGACATTAGGAGTCTCAGGCGCGTCAAACTCAATTTCTCCAGCCTCTAGCAAGTCTTGGACTTTGTTTTTCAAGGCCCAGCAATTATTCTCATTGTGTCCAGGGGCGTTGGAATGGTAAGCACACGTAGCCTTAGGATCATACGTTGGACTAGCAGTGTTGGTAAACTTCGGAGGGTCTCTCAGTGTGATCAGTTTTGCCTTCAGTAGATGTTGTAGGACTTGAGACAAAGGCATGTTGATCGGGGTATATTTTCTCCTTGGTTTATCAGTCTTGCGTTGGTAGTCTTGTCTAGAAGCTTGTTGAGATATTGGTGCAGAGATAAGGACGGCGCCAACAGATTGATTCTGATCCTCCTTACCACGACTCTTTTGACTATGAATAGCATTAGACTCATTTCTTCCTTGATATGGCTTCCTTGTAGTTCCAGAGGCAGAACCCACTTGAATCTTCCCACTTCGAATACCATTTTCCACACGTTCTCCAGTTAAAATGAGTTCAGTAAACCCAGAAGAAGAACTACCCAGCAGGTGACTATAGAATGGCCCAGTTAGCGTGCCCATGAACATGTCTACCAACTCTCTATCATTTAAAGAAGGTTGGACTCTTCCAGCTAAGTCTCTCCATTTTTGAGCATACTCCTTGAAGCTTTCTTTAGGACCCATGGACATGCTTTGAAGTTGCATGCGAGTCGGTGCAAGATCAGAGTTATATTGGTATTGCTTGTAGAAAGCCACAACCAAATCTTCCCATGTACGGACGCTAGCACTTTCCAGCTTATAATACCATTCGAGTTGAGTTCCAGATAAACTCTCTTGAAAGAAATGGATCCAGAGCCTCTTATCAGCAGTGTGAGGCTGAATCTTCCTCACGTAAGACCTCAAGTGCATCTTAGGACAGGAAATTCCATCATACTTAGCAAAAACGGGAGTCTTGAACTTCGGAGGAATAACGACCCCAGGAACGAGTCCTAATTCTTCAAAATCCAACCCAGGTACTTTCTGAATTTCCACACTTCTCAGACGCTCTTCCAGTAGCCTATACTTCTCATCAGCGTAATCCTCGTCCTCAGGATACTCTTCTTCTTCTTCTTCTTCCCCATCAGAACCTACATGGCTTCCCTGATTGTTCTTGACACTGAGATCATCTCTCTCTTCGTCTTCCTCATTCTTAGGGATTTCAGCATCTTCGGCCTTCCTGGGACGACCTTTGAATCTTCTTCCCAGATTGATCACTCCTTTGGGCTTCTGAGTCCTCTTTTCCTTCTTAGTCAGAAGGGCTTTCAGTTCATTTTGCCCATTGGCCAGGTTCAGAATCAGAGCTTGAAATTCAGCATTCTGAGTTTGGAGAGCTTTGACAGATTGTTCGAGATCCATCTTTGTTACTGAAATAAACAGCACAAAGATGAGGCATTTATTTTACGAAACCTGTGATGCGATGTTTATGAATGATATGATTTATGCATATGCAATGTTTCGGGGACCTTGGAATTCAAATTTGTTTAAAACAAAACAAAAGAAATTTTATTAATAATACTTAAGGGAAAGAATTCTGCAATTTGTCTTATTTGTATCTTTTACAATAATGAAAATATAAACTAGGAGTAAAATAATAATAAAAAATAAAAGTCTTCAAGTCTCCCATGGACGCTTCCTTTTTGAACCGATGAAGTTGTTGATGCCTTGCTCCGCTTGAAGTAGCCTTGTGAGCTCTAATACTTTCTTTTCTTTAGCACGAAACTGAGCTTCGAAAGTGTCTCTTTCTTCCTTTAATTGAATCCAAGATCTCTTTAATTCTTCGATGTCAGTTGGCATGTCTGGATGAGCAATAACTTGAGGAACTTTTTCCTCGCAATCAGGCTCCACTATCACAGGTAAGACATACGGATAAGGCATGATGAGACGTTGAGCACGAGTGCGCACCCATCTAAGATAAGGCCCCAAAGGAATGGAGTTTCTTTGTCCCAAGCTTTTGTTATCAACTCTATTTACCATATCCCAAGCTCGTATGAACTTTCGGCGGTGATTCTGAGTATCATCTTCATAATCAAACACAATCCCTTGTATAAGCATATGGTGAGGACCATCTCTTCGAGCGTAACCAAATTGTCGTAAAGCCAAGCAAGGATTATAAGTGATACCCCCTCGTATGCCAAGTAAAGGCACGTTAGGATATTGTCCACAACGGTCGATCATGGTGAAACTCTCCTTGGATAAAGACAACCAACGGATATCAGAATGTGAAAGTGACATTATTCTCTTGTGCCACTTCAACCTTTGGTCGTTCCTCATTACTGAGCGAGGCAAGTGCGAAATAAACCACTTAGATAACAAAGGTATGCAACACATAAGAGTCCCTCGCTTCTTCATAGTACGAGTGTGAAGAGAGTGTAGGATATCTCCAAGCAAGGTAGGAACTGGATTGCGTGTCAGAAATATCTTTATGGCGTGCACATCAATGAACTGATCAGGATTAGGGAATAATACCAAACCATAAATGAGTAAAGCTAATATGTCTTCGAAGGCTTGATAACTCATGGACTTCAAAAACATGCGAGCTTTTCCGAATAAGAACTTAGCGAGGAATCCTTTGACTCCACTTCTGGTTTCCCAATGACCATCAATATCAGACTTCTTAAGATGTAAAGCGGGAGCGATAACTTCTAATTTTGGAATTTCTTCCAAACCAGTGAACGGAATCTGATCTCGGATGGGGAGTCCAAGTATGTCAGCAAACTCTTCCATAGTAGGCACCAGCTGATAATCCGGGAAAGTAAAACAATGATGCTCGGGATCGAAGAATTGAAATAGTACACTCATCATTTCTTCATCAAAACCTGAAGTAACTAAACTGGGCAAGAGACCATGTCTTTCAGAGAATCGGGAACCTCCAGGAATCTCTAATACCAATTCTTTCAGTTCGGAAGGTATCTTCACAAAGTTAACTCGAATGGTGTTTCTAGTCTCCATGACCTACAAAACAGAACAAAGATGAATTCCTTGGTCCTCGAATGGTTAGTCATGATGTTATGATGCTTATGATGTTTATGATGTCATGATGTCAAGTAGATAACAAACACAAACAAGTCACACAATTTTGCCTTAAGGTTAGGCTTGCATGTGGTCCGGGGGCGCGTACCCTCCCCACTGAAGTTTAGTCGGTTCAAACCTGTCCTATATACAGATCAGGTTCTAAGGAGCTCATATCATTGACCTTTCTCGAAGGCGCTTATCTCAGTTCGGCAATCGAATCGCCAACCGAAAAGGTCCTGAAAGTCCAGTCCATACGAGTGTAGCTTCGAGTATCAACCAACTTCAGTCGGAACCAAAGCCGGCCATCTCGCTACTTTCTAATAGGCCAAAGTCAAGTTCGACTAAGGTTCTAAGGGCAAATTAGTGCTTAATGACACCACGCGGCAGCCAAGCATTTCCTCAGGTCGGATCCCGAGGAACACCAGGACAAACCAATGTGTCACACTAACGATGGCCATCAGATCAACCACATCAGTATACGCTGTGCAGTCTCCTTGATCTCATGCCATATACCTAAGGTACTCAGATCCGGGTTAGGATCTTTCACACAACAGAATACCCAAAACAGCCCTGCAAAATTAAATCAAACAAAGCAAACAATAGAAAACATTTAAATGAATCCTAAACTTTTAAGGTAACCCCTCTTTTATCGAAAATTTATCCCCAGCAGAGTCGCCAGTTCTGTAATACGGTGAGCTGACTTTTTATCGATCGAAATGTGCGGTAAAGCAAGAGTCGCCACCGACTTTTATTTTATCCAAATTAATTAGAAAGGCTAAAAGAACAGGAAAAACCTTTTAAATAAAATAGGGTTCGGGGGGTAATTATGCAAAGGGAAGGTGTAAGGCACCCTTTGCATCCATGGTTATCCATGGGCTCTTAACTTGCTTTGCTCTTTTTGTTTCAGAAAGGTAGAAGAAGAAGATATGGACTTTAGCTCGTAAATGAGCGTAGCCATATTGAAGAATTTTGAGAAAGAATATTTGAAAATATTTAGAGCAAGGCAAAGCAATTTAAGAGCAATTTACCTTATATTTGAGAAATCTGTTCTTTCAGCCTTTCAGAGCGAAAGGGTCTATCCTTGCCATAAGAGGGCAGGAAGCCTTTCATTTGGAGGTTTAAGGGTCATCGAAATATCCTTTGCCATAAGACTGTCCCATGCCATAGAAGGGCAGGTAGTCTAAGGCAAGGATCAGAATAAGCCTTTTCGTAGGCAGCCAGAAGATACCTCAGCCTTTTCCGTAGGCAACATCCGAGGGTCGAGGTCATGTTAGTGTATCGAAGGCAGCATCATTAGGATCACATGACCTTTATTTATCGAGGCAACATGGCTGAGGTATCCTCGTATTCGAGGGACGTGGCTTATTCTGCAAAAACACAAGGGCAACAGGCAACAAGGCAACAGGCAACAAGGCAACAGAGAGGGTTACCCAAAAAGTGTGCGTGTGTGCACCAATCACGTGATTATGTTCAGTTATGTTATCTTATAAAATTACGTGATTCTAATTCAATTAACAGGCTTGCACTCCCTAGAATTACTAACCACACAATAATATAACAATAATAATGGGGAAGGGAAATTGTAACCAGCGGAGGAGAGGGGAATTGAAACCAGCGGGATATAAAAAATAAAAGGCAAAAGGTTTAACACAAGTAATAATTTGTGGATAGGGTTTAGGGTTACCAATACTCGTAGCTTTGACAGTTGACAAACCCTGAAAATTTGGAAAAGAAAGAATGAACAAAGAAGGGTGAGTGCATTATCGGTTCGGAGGCAAATAGGGTTAACCCTAATAAAAATAAAGGATAAAGAAATTAATAATAAATAAATAAACAACACTTAGCTTTGCATTTGAATTTGATCTGACATGGTTGTTAGGCGAAGGTTGCCTTGAAGGTAAACCCTGAAATAAGGCAGAAAATATGTGAAGGCAAGGCAAACCCTCATATTAAAATAAACCAAATAAAAATTTAGATTGAATTAAATAGAGTACTTAACTTCGTGTTCCGGAATAGGCGCGCGGCCGGAATCAACCATATTGCTAACCCTGAAAAGGCACAGAAGAAGAAGATTTTTAGTGTATGGCATGATCTTCGTAAACCCTAATTAGGGTATGAATTTAAATAAACGATTTAATTAATTATTGGTCTTGCGACCTAATTAATTAAATCAGGATAAAAATATAAAATCGAGTATAAAACTAGTTTTTATGAAATTTTTGGAATTAAAACAAAACAACTATGATTTTTAGGGTTTAAATGAATAATTACATGTGAATTAAAATAAATAAATAAGGTGATTAAATAAATATTAGAAAATATATAACATAATAAATAATATCATTATATAAAAATTTAGAATAATAAAAAAAAACAAGTAATCTATTATTAATGAGAAAAAGGAAATATAAATATAAAAGAAAAGCAAGTTATATAATAAAAAATAAAAAAATTTGCAAAAAAACTTAGCTATGATTCCGTGTTGCGCGCGCTGAAAGTCCATGATGCACCCTCATGTCCAGAAGCGTTAGATCTTTTGCCGGCCGGATCTGATGGTTGATAAGACAAGGCAGCATCATACGTGTGAGAGTGAGAAACATGTGATCCGCCTGCACTATCCCATACGCGCGCGCCAAAAAACGTTTGAACCGGCCAACCAGGTGACGACACGTAGTCGTCTTCTTCACTAAATTCCTGCAATCATCCTTTTACAGCGTTTTTTTCATGATAGCTGTAAAAAGCCTCGTCTTCTACACCTGCGTTTTTACGAATACGAGCAAACAAACATGGAAATTCTTCGCGAGGCCACCACTGAATTCGTCCAAGCCTCGTGAATTCAACTGCACCCTTAATTTTCCTTGAAAGTACCTGTTTACAGAAACCCTAAACGAAACCAAGAAACCCTAACAATGGCATATCGTTCCAAACAGCATAATAACATGTATAAATATCCAGAATCGATCATCACACAACATAAAGCGCAAATATATGAATTAAAACTGCAAATGATGCATGCAACATGCTAATCGAACAATTTTTAAATGGTGCAAACCGTGAGTAATTGGAGTCGATTCTGGGTGCTTTGTGACTCGAAAACGATTGGGAATCCTTCAGTGATGATCAAGGAACAAGTCTTGATCAATTTCAACACCTGAATTGGCCTGCAACTTGAAATCCGAGTTTGAGTTTCCTTTGAATTTTTAAGAGAAATTTAGGGTTCTTAGAGGCTGCAACTGCGTGACCTTTGCATCTGACTTGTTTGTATATATATAGGAGACTGAATTAGGGTTATAAAATTGGATGAAATCTCAATGAATCTTTGATTGGAATTTTGATTGGAATTTGATTTTTCTAGTTTCCAAATTTGGTCTAAATCCAATATTTCCCTCACTAATTTGATTTGCACGAATTTGGTATTGATTATTGGATATTTGTGTGATTGATGATGATTGAAGCATAGGCATAAATCATATCTTTTGTATTTTTTTATTTTTCATAATTAATTCATGATTTTAGATGATTAAAATCACAAAATAATTAATAAAAAATAATATAAAATATGAAAGTATGATTTGGGGGGCGTGCATGGGCTTGTAATGGAGATTGAGTGAAGAAATCATAGGCCCATTTGGAAAATTTTGGATTTTGAACCTTTCCTTTTCACATTTTTTTTTCAAAAATAGTCCAACTTTGACGAGGTGTATTTCTCTCAATTCTTGAGGTATGGAAGTGTTCTTGGACTTTTTGGAAACCTTAGAGAGTCCTCTAACCAATATCTTTGGTCCTATATCAAAATCATTTTCCATTCTCATTTTATGACCTTTTGAAAAAAATGTCTTTTGTTGACTTTTGAAAAGGACTTATAATGTATGAAGCCACATCTCTTAAACCATTGACCTATGGGCTCTGATTCTTGGACCATTGGATAGAGGAATGAATTCTCTTCAAAATGAGCTTTGGTGGGAATTTTTCTGATGAAGTATGAATATTTGGTGAATTTTCAAAGTTTGGTTGACTTTTTCAGTTCATGCCCAAAATAGTAACTTTTGACTTTTGACTTCTCTGATCTTTCCTTGCATCATCATGATCAACCCTTGATCAAATGATGATTTTAGGGTTATGAGGATGTTGTTGACCAAATATCTTGAGTTTTGACTATATATTGACTTGAAATGACTGTTTTGCCCTTGAGAGTCGACTGTTGACCTAATCAGGATTTGAGGGACTAAATTTGCTCTGTTTGACTTGAAACTTTATATGGAGATACTTTGGGATGTTAGTGACCCTATGGAACCACCTTGAGCCATTGATTCAATGATTTTCCATCGAATTAATCGAACCCTAGTTCAGAGCTTTTGTATAGGAGAGTGTGTTTTGGAGCTTTGTCTTTTGTTCTGATTTTATGTGTGAAAAATAACATGGGCAAATTTTGGGGTATGACACCTATATTTATAAATAAATGTATAAATTAAATCATTAAGAATTAGAATTACTAGAATTAGCTAAAAATAGGCGGACTTAAGGCGGGATAGGTAGAACGAATAGGCGAGGCGGATTTTGGTGGGCGGCGGGTTTTAGCGGAGCGAGCATTGGCGGGCGGTGAGTTTTGGCGGGACAGACTTTGGTGGGCGGCGGACTTAAAATCCCAACCCAACCCGCCATTTTATGGCAGGTGCGCGGGCCACGGTTTCGTTTTTCCACCCCAACGAAAACTTATGTCTATATTTTCTTGCACATGGTTGATTTCTTCCAACTAATCTAGTTAACACATCTTTTCCCTCCTCTATTTAAACCCTGCCTAAACAAATTTATCATTTTTCAATTATCCTCTTCAATACAACTAGGAATAAGATATGCACTAGTGTAATAAGTTGGAATAACTTGCCCCACTAATATAAGAAGTACCTCTCCACCTCTTTGCAAGAGCATTTTACTACCACAACTAAAAATTCGCTTCCAAACTCTATCCTTGGTGTAATGATAAATTGCCTTCTTACTACACACATCCTAAAAAAGAAGCCCTAAATACTTATGGTTCCAATATTGATACAAGCAACAAGAATATTGCCCAGTCCTTTTTGATTGATTTCTAAAACATTTATACAAAAACATATTTTTGACTTGTGCATATTAAAACATTTCCTTAAAGCACTAGTACACGCTTCAAGAATATTAAGTAGGAAACATTTTTTAGGATTAAACATTATTAAGTTAAATCATTAAACTTGGGACCAAAAAGATTATAAAACCACCAACATAATGAAGAACCCTAAAAACGTTCATCCCCTTCCTTGTTGCGATCAACCCAAAATTCTCCATACCAAAAAATCATTGCAACCGTCCTTCCATAATCGTTCTTCATCAGGCTTCAGGATTAGCCATGGACAAGGTTCCCCCTGCCACCGAGAAAAGCAATGAAGAGGTGAAATTTTGTCTCAGGTATGTATTAATCTGTCTCCCACTCATGGCCCTATACTCATGACCTTATAACACTTAGCTCTGGCAATGATGTGTTGCAACTGATAAAAGATGTTGATGGCTGTGACATTGTAGATTTGTATGTTGAGAACATCATTAGTGACCTTGACATTATAGATGAGGCATAAATAAGGCATCACATAATTTCCGACGATGATGATGTTGAAGTGGTTGATAAGGTTGAAGTGGACAAGGATGTTGAAGTGGATGATGAAGATGGTGTGGATAAGGATGTTGAACTCGATGATGAAGATGGTGTGGATAAGGATGTTAAAGTGGATGCTGAAGATGGTATGGATAAGGATGTTGAACTGAATGATGGAGATGGCGTGGATAAGGATGTTGAAGTGGATGATGAAGTTGAAGTGAATGATAAGGTTGAAGTGGACCATGAATTTGAAGTGGACAATGAGTTTGAAGTGGATGATGAAGTTAATTATGTTGAGGGTAGTTACCATGAGTTAGATTGGACAACTGTACTACCTAAAGATACAACTAAGCCATATGTGAATGACTTTGACCATGGGGAGGATTTTGACCAACTTCAAACACAACCTGAGAGGGAAGATGATGAAGAGTATGAGAGATTCCTAACCTATAAGGATAGTGAGGGAACCAAGTTTGAGTTAGGCATGAAAGGTCTTGATGCATGTTTTCTGAAAGGAGACTTTGGTGGGCAGTTGATGTCAGCTGCAGGAAAGGATGGAAATAACCAGATATTTCTAATAGCATATGCTATTGTAGAGGCAGAAACAGAGGATTCATGGTAATGGTTCTTAAATCTATTACTTGATGACCCGTAAGGTCTAAATCAAAGGGCATATGATTTCATTTCATTTCTAAGTCTTTGAAATTCCAAATTTGACTTTTGTTGACTTTTTGATTCTTGATTGATTTTCTTGAATTTATTTGATCAAATGACTTCATTAATCATATGTTGATGATTTTGATCCTTAAAAGTCCATGGTTCACCAAATTTTCAAAAAGTCAAAGGTGATCTTTGACAGTTGACTTTTTCGGATGAAGTGTGTTCTTTGGAGATTTCAAATGAATGAAGCTCTCCTCCTCAAATGAAAGTTGTGAGTGGATTATAATGAGGCTATGGAGATACTTGGGCTATGATTTGAGTCATGGAGCCATGTCCTGATTAAAAGTCAACTTTCCAAGTGAATTAGGTTAAAAACCCTAATTGTTGACCAGATGGAATTTTGGGAATTGTTGAACTTGAATTGAAGTCGATCTTCCCTTGGATATTGATGTGGGAATCAATTGAAGATGTTTTGGCTCCTTGGATCATGCTTTGAAGCTTTTTGAGCCTTCCCAAATGAAAGCCCTGATCTCAGTCCCTGATAGGCTCAAAACGCTAATCTGGTGACTTGATGGATCTGAAGCTTGATGCCTTGAGATTGGACGTCATGTGGATATAAATGAAGTATCTTAACCTTTGTGATTGCATTAAGGATAATTTAATTCATTGATTTGTCCTTTGCCTGAATCTCTTGACTTGAAAACCCTGATTTGAGTACTTGGTGAACAAGTGACTGCTCTGGGTGTTTGTTTTGAGTTGATAGAGTAATTGAGTAGTGACATCTCAGGGGGGTCAAAAAATAGGATATGAAAATATCCAAGCCATTAATAGCCTTCAACTCTATTGCCCGTCCTGTGCATAATTAGCCAGTTTGTCGTGCAGACATTTATCCGGTATCCACAAGTTACAGTCACCAATCTCAGTCCCGCTTCTATCCAAGCATCATGAGTGATATCTATTCTCCGTCCGTCACGCACAATCCAACCAACATTTCCATCTAGCACTTTCCACAACTTAACTAATTCCGCCAAAGGTGTGAATCAGTGGGTTTTGCACACCGCTCGACGTTACTGCTATTGCGATGATACTTTGCTGTGGTAACCTTATGTAACACCCGTATAATTTTAATTTTAATTTAATTTGAATATTAGATTAATAATTATTATTATTATGGATTTTATGAAAATAATGGAAAAATGATGGTTGAATGGCATTTGGGCCATGTGTGAGATTAGTAAGAAGAGGGGGGTATGGTGTAGTAAAGCCCTTACTAATTTAATATTATTTTTCATAAAATAATTAGAATTGGGAAAGAAAGAACAGAACGTGAAAAGAGAAAAGTTGGAACGCGAAGAACGTAGAAGAGGAACAAAGAGGAAGAGACCAAAGAGCAAGAATTTGGCTAAGGTAAGGGGGGACTCTTCCAATTATCATCTCTTATCGTGATTATAGATGGATAGTGTATGAATAGTTGTGTTGTTGAGTCAATTCCGTTTGTATGTCAGAGTTAGGTTTTGGGGTTCTAAGAATTGGGTTAGATTTCGGGATTTGGATGTGTTGATTGATATATGATGATATATTAGTTTGTATGAATGAATCCTGTGAATGAAAACGTGAAATTGGACTGTTTTAGACTCAAAATCGTGGACTGGTATGAGTAGAAACGAGTGGGTTTTGGACTGTTACGAAATTGCAGGTTCTTGACATTTTCTGGTGTTTCGCGTATGGAACAGTGTCATACGCGTATGGGATGAAGTCATACGCATATGAGGGACACTCCCAAGGGGCTATACGCGTATGATACGCAGGTGCCCTGTCCCAAATACCCTGTACTGATGATTTGCGTATAAGGAGCGTATGAGGATGCTCATACGCGTATGGAATTTTTAGAAGGGGAAAACTGGTCCTGGTGATACGCGTATGGCAAGGCTGATACGCGTATGGGTTGGTTCTTAGGCCATTTTGGATTCTGATGAAATGCGTATGATACGCGTACGGGGAAAGGTGATACGCGTATGGATGCGTATGGGCCTTATGATACGCGTATGGTCGCTGCATGTGTAAAATTCTGTTTTGTGATTTTTCCGGAAAGTTCAATGATGTGTAACTTTCGATCTGTAAGCCTGTTTTGTATGCTGTTTGAGACTGTGTAAACCTTGTGATGTGATTCTGTGGTTTACTAATGATTGATTGTAATGAATGATGTTAATGTATATATGAACATGCTTAGTAATGATGATGATGATGATGAAATGAGTATAGATGATGCTACTCATAGAGTGGAGATGATGAAAGTATGTTATATATATGTTTACATGCATTCATAAGCATTGAAAAGGACTGAATCCTAGATGATGAGAGGATTCAGTGAATGGCAGAATTCCCATTGTGTGGAATTTGTGCTGGCAGGGCCGTATCTGGATGATGATAGATCGGTCGGTGGGTGATTCCCATTGATGATGATTGGTACCACATGCATAGAGTCAGTTGCATTCATTTGCATGGATTGATAACATGACTATTTGTATACTCTTATATTGTTGTGATGATATGTGTATGTATGTTGATGGACGATCTGGATATAGATGAGTTGGGTGAATAATATAACTGTTAATGTACTGTTATTTATAATGCAATAATATTTGTTAATTGCGAATGAGACTCACCCTTACACTATATTTTTCAGATTGAGGATAGCGGCTTCGACTCGGTGAGGATTAGCTCATGAGTCAATGTGTCGGTTAGCGTCGGGTCATGCTCTGATAGGTGTAACACTGGGGAACGCTGTTTTTAGTTTATGGCATTAACTCTATTTTGTTTATCTTAGTTGAGGATTAAAGCATGGATGAATGTAATGCTAGTTTGGTAACATATTCCGCTGTGTAAACATGAGATAGTTGATTTATGAGTTATGTTAGTATGTTTCTTCAGTGAATGCATGACTTGTGACCGATGTGGTTTATTTTTATTTATCAATTGTGACGCCCTTGTGCATGTTACTCTGATTTAATTGTTTAATTGCCGCGGGGTTTAGAAGGGTGTTACAATAGCGGTATCAGAGCATAGTCGGTCGTTGTGACCAGAGTCTTAGCGTCAGTCCTTCTGTGTATGCGAATAATACGAGTTATTTGTCGATACTTTTGTTTCTGAGTGGATTGTTTGTAATTAAGCAGAGCAATGGCTGGAAGAGGTGGAAGAAATGATGATGCTATTGCTGAAGCTCTAGGCATGATTGCTGGTGTGCTTGGAGGGGGAGCTGTAGGAGCAGAGATTGGTGCTGATAGGCAATTGGGGAATTTTCAGAGGAACAATCCTCCATTGTTCAAGGGCACGCATGTGTCGCGGGCGAAAAATCGTTATCTTTTTCGGGATGAGACACCTGATGCCTTCTTTGGGCTCGAGTGCTCAAAAAAAATGATTTTTCTTTTGTACCGACCAAACTTTTTATTGTTTCCAAAGGAGGAAAAGGAAAAAAGTTGCAATAACCTAAAAAACAGATGCAAAGCCCAAAACTAAAAGCAATGCATAAGTGGGGGAGAGATTCCGGGTAAGAGGGTTGGTTATACGAAGGGAAGGTATTAGCACCCAACGTATCTATAGTACTCTATAGGTTTCTTTGTTTTGTTTTTCATCCTTTGTGGTGGAGGTTCTTGTGAAATAGGTGGGACCTAAGGTGTTTGTTTGATTATGCTCGCAAAGATCATCGCGATCCTCTGCATACATATCCCTTAGAGGGAATCAGAGCATCTGTAGCTCGGGGTCTACGGGTGCTAAGGTTTGAATGGTTTTTTTTGTTTTGTTTTGCTCGCCAAGGATCGACCTTGTGCCTACGTATTCTCAAAGGGATGTTGAGAAAGTCAGAGCAATCGTAGTTCCCACTTATGCTAGTGGAAGCAAAGGAAAAGAGACAAATGTCATCTAAATGTTCGATGTATCTAATCTATATCATCACATACATCTGTTTGATCTTTGTTTGAAAAATCTTTTCATTATAAGCCCTGGGCTGTGCCACTTATGGCGCTTAGAATGATAAAGATGTTTTTGTTTGTTTAACCAGCCTTGTGGCAAAAACTTTCGATGAAGTCAACCTTGTGACAAAAAGTTTTGATTAATCAGCCAGCCTTGTGGCAAAAGTTTCAATGAAGTCAGCCTTGTGACAAAAACTTTGATTAATCAGCCAGTACGGTGGCAAAACGGTTTGATTGATTAGCCAGCCTTGTGGCAAAAAGAAGTTTGATTTGATTAGCCAGACTTGTGGCAAAAAAGTTTGATTGATTGATTGTTTGTGATGATATAGAAGAGATACTCCTATCATAGAGATGATAAATGTCTAATCTCCTAGGGTATTTTGATTTGGATATTGGGGATGCTTATAAGAAGCCCGTGGGTCCTTGTACGAAGCCCAAGAGGAGGCTATCCGAGGGTCCTTGCATTGTAAGCCCAAGAGGAGGCTATGGGAGGGACAATCGAGGGTCCTTGCATTGTAAGCCCAAGAGGAGGCTATGGGAGGGTCACTCGTTTGTACAAAGCCCAAGGGGAGGCGTGGTATAGTTGGTTTGAGCTCTTAGAGCGGTTTCACCGGGAAACCATACTCTATGTCCTAACCTAAACTAGGGAGATTCTTTGCACGAAGCCCAATAGGAGGCTATGGGGAACCTAGTGTTGTGCTAAGTTGAACAAGTATATATAACACAATCACAAATATAAACAAGTACGAACAAACATGAACAAGTACATGAACAAATATGAACAATTATACATATATGACAAAATGTGTGTATATAATGGAGTTTATGAAGGAAATATACCTGTAAGCATGATCCATTTGTATACACGGGGCTCGGGACTTATACTCGAGGAGAGGTCCACTTGAATTTATTCAAAAGCTATGTAAACAGGTATTTACAAGGGGCTTGGGACTTATACCTACATGGAGGCCCGTGGTATTTTTGGGAAGATTTAAAGAAAACCTTCATTTTTGTTTTTTTGTATTTTTTTGGAGTTTTAATTATCGAGATATGTACAAAAGGCATACAATGAAATGCCGAATTTCATGTACAGGAATGGGACTTATACCTATGTGGAGGCCCATGTTTTATTTACATAAAACATGGTTAATTGCTTATTTACAGACGCGTCGTTTGAAAAACTGTTTGAAAGTTTGTTTTGACTGTTTTCTGTACAAAGAAAAACTGTAAAAAAAGGAAAAAGGAGTGGGTCTTATACTCTCTAATATTCGAGAGGCCCCACATCGTTTTGAAAATCAATTAATCAATTAAAAAGATTTAATCAATAGTTTCAAAAAGAAATGGTTTATTGTCTTTGAAAAGAATCGCGATCGCTTGTTTTAAAACGATTTGAAATTGAAAGAAATCAAATTAATCAAGATAAACAAAAAGATTATACTTAATTAACACCTAAATGATTAGGGTTTGCTCAAAAAATATTTACAAGTGTTTAAGTTTGAAAATCAAATGAAAAACAGTATTTAAAAGTATTAAAAGTACTTAAAAACAAGTCATTTTAAACTCAATTAAAAATATATTAAATGAATCTTTTTTTGTGATTTTTTTTGATATTGTCAAAATATGTATATTAAATAAAGAGTGTAAAAAAAATGAAGTGAAAATGATGAATTTTGATTGGTTTAATTAATTGGTGAAGTTTGTTAAAAAAAGAAATAAAATTAGTTGTAAAAAAATAGGTTTGGTCCCTAGAGGACTTGAACTCGTGACCCTAAGGTCACCAACCAAAACAATAACCAGCTGAGCCACGCTTGTGGCTTGTTTGTAATACGCGCTTGGTAAAATATATTTTCCAACTAAATTTCAAAACTTATGAACCAAAAAACGCGCCAAGAACACAATCCCCATTTGAATTTGAATTTTTTGAAAACCGAACCAAATTGAACAAGTGAAAGGTCTATCTTGCTCGTTTTTTCACGAGGAACATGATGGTGCCCTCAAAATTCATTTATTTTCACTCTAAGGGGGTCAATTTTGTGATGAACACGAAGAACCCTAAAACTGAAATTCAATGTGAAATCGTGTATGATCATGTTATGATGCAATTGATTGAGGGTTAATGATCCTCATAGGTGCAGAAACAAGATGGTATGCTCATATTTCATTTATGATGCGTGCAAGTATGAGTTTGAAGTTCAAGTGGCTTACCTTCAAAAACGGCAAAAGTGAGAATCAAATTCTGCAATAGAGGTGTTACATAAGTTGTTTGATGATCTGGATAGCTTCAATGGACCATATGGAAGGTGTCTAGATGCTTGGAGTGGATTGAAAACATCTGGATCATTCCATGGAACCTGATCTGCAGTAGAGCCAAGTATGAATTGAGCTTAATGATTCTGAGGTTTCTGGGCATGGATGATGATTGGAATAGTTCACATGAAGTATATGGATGATGTTTGGATGATTAACTTGGACAGAATTGGCCTGGATTTCATTTTGGCATGATAAGGCTAGTGTTATGCATATTTGGAGGTGAGATGATGATTCTGAGTTTGAGGTGTTTTTGGAAGGTTTCAAAGGTTCAAACAACTTCCATATGGTATTTGGGAAGTGTTAGAAGCATCACTTTGCTTAGAACTTCAAAGGTTTAGAGGTTGAGAATTTTACCTCTTTTGAAAACCATGAAACTTGCATTCTAAGAAAGGAAGAGAAAACCTATGTTTATGAGGTTTTGGTGTGATTTTGAATGAGGTAAGGACCTCTATTTATAGGCCAAAGTTTCTGAATACAAAGCTCTTGCAAGTTGATCAAGAATGATGATTTGGCTTAAGAGATAAAATGGAATCTTTCACATTAAATGCAAATGGTTAAAAGTGACTTAACCATGGTTATTTCTCTAGCTTCTTATCCTCTTCCATTCTGATCTTCAAATCAGAAAATATCATTCAATTATTGCTTCTATGCATCATTGCTTGGATTATAGGTCATGTAGTCTTGAAACTTAGTGAAAAATGGTGCAAATCCAAGTGAAAATGATCACTAATGTCAAAATTCAAAACCATGGCTACACTCCATATTTTTTCATGCTCTTGGACATTTTGGAAAGCTCATGTTACATACTTCAAAAGCCTAGTTGAAAGTTTCCTCAAGTCTCTTAAGGAAATGGGTGAAAAAGTTCCATGAACTTTGAAGAAAATGAAGTTTTAAGTGAAATTTTCATAAGATACCAACTTTGAAGCTCCATATCTCTTAAATGGTTGATCTTATGGAAAAAAATTATATGTGACAAAGTTGTTCATTGGATCAAAATCTACAACTTTCATGATGGAAGTTTTTTTCAGTTTGTAGGTGAAATTTTGAGTTATTCCCTTCCAAAGTTTGGAAAAAACCATGAAAAACACTTAGAAATTTCTCTAAGTATGGAAAGTCAAACTTTTGACTTTTTGATTCTTGATTGATTTTCTTGATCAAATGACTTCATATATCATATATTGATGATTCAAAACTTCAAAAGTCATGGTTGACCAAAATTCTCCAAAAGTCAATGGTGATCTTGTACAGTTGACTTTTTCAGACGAATCGCGTTTCTGGAGATTTCAAATGAAACAGGCTATCCTCACCAAATGAATGGTATGAATGGATCACATTGAAGCATTAGAGGATATTGAACCATGGTTTGAGTTGTGACACCATGTCCTGATTAAAAGGTCAGTTGTTCAGTGAATTAGGTCAAAAAACCCTAATTGTCGACCTGATAAAATTGATGACTGTGGATCTTGAATTGAGATGCAATTTCCATTGGATATTGTCATAGGGATTATTTGAGGATGATTGAAACCTTTGATTGACTCCCTGGGGATTTTTAGGGTTTCCCAAATGTGATCCCTGATTTTAGTCCCTGATAGTTCAAAACCTTAATCTGATGATTTGAAATTTCACTGTTGATCAATCCTTGTATAGGAGATGTCTTGAGCCAATGGATTATGTCAAAATGATGCCCTTGGGGTCTTGAGTTCATGTCCCTAGTCATTAAGTCAAATCCTGAGCAAAAGTCAGGAGTATGCTATCTTCAGTCAAAACCCTAATCTGGTTGATTCAGAGCCTTTGAGCTTGTTGAAATGAATCTCTGAGGACCAAATGTTGATTGCTGATGAAGATGATTCATTTGAAATGAAGGGAGAACAAAACCCTAATTGGTTTGTACTTGTACTGATGAGTGATTTCCTGATCAAATCCTGCTGAGTCACAAGTAGCAAACACAAGCTATGCAATTTGTTAGAGATGCAAATGATGCATATGCAAATGATATGAGGTGGTATCTTAGGTCAAAAATTGGGGTATGACAGCATGATCCTGTGGGTGCTCAGAAATGGCTCAAAGAGATCGAGAGGATTTTCAGAGTCATTGATTGTGCTGAGAACCTCAAGGTGAGGTATGGCACTCACATGTTATCTGAAGAGGCTGATGACTGGTGGTTAGCAACCAGAGCTGAACTGGATGCTGATGGTGTAGAAGTTACTTGGGCTATATTCAAGAGGGAATTTCTGAGGAGGTATTTTCCTGAGGATGTCAGGGGAAGAAAAGAGATTGAATTTCTGGAGCTGGTCCAAGGTAACATGACGGTACCAGAGTATGCTGCAAAGTTTGTGGAGCTGGGAAAGTATTATGTACACTACAACAATGATGAAGCCAGTGAGTTCTCAAAATGTGTCAAGTTTGAGAATGGTCTTCGTGATGAGATCAAGCAGGGTATTAGGTACCAGAGGATTCGGAGGTTTATTGACTTAGTGGATTGTAGCAGGATTTTTGAGGAGGATAATATCAAGCTGAAGTCATCTCACTCCCGCGAGTTAGTTGACAAAAAAGGGAAGAAGCCTATGGATAGAGGTAAACCATATGGTAGAGGTAAGTCTGCTGATTGGAAGAAACCCAGTGGGGGAGATTCTAGTGCTCGTATCAGATGTTACAATTGTGGTGAGGTGGGACATCGTCGGAACGAGTGTAAGAATGATCAGAAGAAATGTTATAAGTGTGATCAGGTGGGTCATATTGCTGCTGATTGTAAGAGGAAGAGTGTGACTTGTTACAACTGTGGTGAAGAGGGTCACATTAGTCCGAATTGTACCAAGCCAAAGAATAACCAATCGGGAGGAAGGGTTTTTGCTTTGACCGGGTCAGAGACTACTCCAGAAGACAGACTGATTAAAGGTACGTGTTTCATTCATGGCACACCTTTAGTTGCAATTATTGATACTGGAGCAACTCATTCTTTTATTTCTTTGGATTGTGCTATGAGGTTGAATCTTGAGATATCTGATATAAATGGAAGTATGGTTATTGACACTCCTGCGTCGGGTTCAGTAACTACTTCGTCTGCATGCTTGAATTGTCCGATTGACATTTTTGGCAGAGAATTCGGGATGGACTTAGTGTGCCTTCCGTTGAAACAACTCGATGTAATCCTGGGAATGAACTGGTTGGAGTTCAACCGTGTTCATATCAACTGTTTTGCGAAGACGGTAATTTTTCCCGAAGATGTTAGTACTGATAATCTGGAAATGACAGCTAGACAGGTGAATGAGGCTATCGGGGATAGTGCGACGGTGTTTATGTTGTTCGCATTGATGAATGTGAAAGAAAAAGTGGCGAGTCGCGAATTACCTGTGGTGTGTGAATTTCCAGAAGTTTTTCCAGAAGATGTGAATGAATTACCACCGGAAAGAGAAGTGGAGTTTTCTATTGATTTGATTCCAGGAACTAGTCCAGTGTCGATGGCACCGTATCGTATGTCGCCGTCTGAGTTGGCCGAACTGAAGAAGCAGTTAGAAGAATTGCTGGAGAAGAAATTCATTCGTCCTAGTGTTTCTCCGTGGGGTGCGCCTGTGTTACTAGTGAAGTAGAAAGAGGGTTCGATGAGGCTGTGTGTAGATTACAGACAATTGAACAAGGTTACTATCAAGAATCGGTATCCTTTGCCGAGGATTGATGATTTGATGGATCAGTTGGTTGGAGCGCGTGTGTTTAGCAAAATTGATCTGAGGTCTGGGTATCATCAGATACGTGTGAAAGATGACGATATTCAGAAGACTGCTTTTAGAACAAGGTATGGACATTATGAGTATTCTGTAATGCCGTTTGGAGTTACTAATGCACCTGGTGTTTTTATGGAGTATGTGAACAGGATCTTTCATCCTTATCTCGATAAGTTCGTGGTGGTGTTTATAGATGACATCCTAATATACTCTAAGGATGAGGAAGAACATGCTGAACATCTCAGAACGGTATTGGAACTGTTAAAAGAGAAGCAACTTTTTGCCAAACTGTCGAAGTGTGAATTCTGGTTAGGGGAAGTCAGTTTTCTTGGGCATGTGATTTCTAAGAATGGTATTGTTGTTGATCCTACAAAGATAGAAGCTGTATCTCAGTGGGAAGCTCCGAAGTCAGTGTCAGAGATTCGTAGCTTTCTTGGTCTTACAGGTTACTACAGAAAGTTTATTGAAGGATTTTCAAAGTTAGCTTTGCCGTTAACTAAACTAACCAGGAAGGGACAAGCTTTTATTTGGGATGCAAAGTGTGAGGAAGGATTCCAAGAGCTGAAGAGGAGGTTGACTAGTGCTCCTATCTTGATTTTGCCGAATCCGACAGAATCATTTGTAGTTTATTGTGATGCATCACTGATGGGTTTAGGTGGCGTATTGATGCAAAATCAACAAGTAGTCGCGTATGCGTCGAGACAACTCAAAGTACATGAAAGGAATTATCCGACTCATGATTTGGAGTTGGCAGCTGTAGTTTTTGTTTTGAAGTTGTGGCGGCACTATTTGTATGGTTCGAGATTTGAAGTATTCAGTGATCATAAGAGCCTAAAGTATCTCTTTGATCAGAAAGAGTTGAATATGAGGCAGAGAAGGTGGTTAGAGTTTCTGAAAGATTATGATTTTGGTTTGAATTACCATCCGGGTAAGGCAAACGTTGTTGCTGATGCATTGAGTAGGAAGACCTTGCATATGTCTATGCTAATGGTGAAGGAATTGGATTTGATTGAACAATTCAGAGACTTGAGTTTGGTGTGTGAAGGTACTCCTACTAGTGTCAAATTGGGTATGCTGAAGCTGACTAGCGGTATTCTTGAAGAGATCAGAGAGGGTCAGAAAGCTGATGTTGAATTGATCGATAAGTTGACTTTGATTAATCAAGGCAAGAGTGGTGAATTCAGAATTGACGAGAATAGTATACTGAGGTTTGGTGACCGAGTTTGTGTTCCTGATGTTGCTGAACTACGAAAACGTATTTTGGAAGAAGGACACCGTAGTGGGTTGAGTATTCATCCTGGTGCTACCAAGATGTATCATGATTTGAAAAAGTTGTTTTGGTGGCCTGGAATGAAGAAAGAAATTGCTGAGTTTGTGTACTCTTGTTTGACTTGCCAGAAGTCAAAAATTGAGCATCAGAAGCCATCTGGGTTTATGCAACCGATGTTTATTCCTGAGTGGAAGTGGGATAGCATATCGATGGATTTTGTTTCGGGTTTGCCGAGAACTGTCAGAAATTGTGAAGCTATCTGGGTCGTGGTGGAGAGGTTGACGAAGTCTGCACATTTTATACCAGTGAGAATGGATTATCCGATGGAGAAGCTAGCTCAGTTGTATATTGAGAAGATAGTTAGTCTACATGGTATTCCTTCAAGTATCGTGTCAGACAGAGATCCGAGATTTACGTCTAAGTTCTGGGAAGGTTTGCAGAAGGCTTTGGGTACTAAGCTGAGATTGAGTTCTGCTTATCATCCGCAGACAGATGGACAGACCGAGAGGACGATTCAGTCGTTAGAAGATTTGTTACGTGCTTGTGTGCTAGAAAAAGGAGGTGCCTGGGATAGTTATCTGCCTTTGATTGAATTTACCTACAACAACAGTTTTCATTCGAGTATCGGTATGGCTCCGTTTGAGGCTTTGTATGGTAGGAGGTGTAGGACGCCGTTGTGTTGGTACGAATCAGGTGAGAGTGCTGTGATTGGTCCGGAAATTGTACAAGAGACCACATAGAAGATTAAGATGATTCAAGAGAAGATGAAAGCTTCTCAGAGTCGTCAGAAGAGTTATCATGACAAGAGGAGGAAAACACTTGAGTTTCAAGAGGGAGACCATGTGTTTATGAGAGTTACTCCTATGACAGGTATTGGTCGGGCATTGAAGTCAAAGAAGTTGACTCCACGTTTTATTGGACCATTCCAAATTTCTGAAAGAGTGGGAGAAATGGCATATCGTATTGCGTTACCGCCGATGCTTGCCAACTTGCATGATGTATTCCATGTGTCGCAACTGAGGAAATACATTTCAGATCCGTCCCATGTGATCCAAGTAGATGATGTACAGGTAAAAGACAACTTAACGGTTGAAACGTTGCCTGTGAGGATTGAAGATAGAAGACTGAAGCAATTGCGTGGTAAGGAAATAGCTTTAGTCAGAGTAGCTTGGGGAGGACCGACTGAAGGAAATGTTACCTGGGAGCTAGAGAGCCAGATGAAGGATTCTTATCCAGAGCTCTTTACCTAAGGTATGTTTTCGAGGACGAAAACTCTTTTAGTGGGGGAGAGTTGTAACACCCGTATAATTTTAATTTTAATTTAATTTGAATATTAGATTAATAATTATTATTATTATGGATTTTATGAAAATAATGGAAAAATGATGGTTGAATGGCATTTGGGCCATGTGTGAGATTAGTAAGAAGAGGGGGTGTGGTGTAGTAAAGCCCTTACTAATTTAATATTATTTTTCATAAAATACTTAGAATTGGGAAAGAAAGAACAGAACGTGAAAAGAGAAAAGTTGGAACGCGAAGAACGTAGAAGAGGAACAAAGAGGAAGAGACCAAAGAGCAAGAATTTGGCTAAGGTAAGGGGGGACTCTTCCAATTATCATCTCTTATCGTGATTATAGATGGATAGTGTATGAATAGTTGTGTTGTTGAGTCAATTCCGTTTGTATGTCAGAGTTAGGTTTTGGGGTTCTAAGAATTGGGTTAGATTTCGGGATTTGGATGTGTTGATTGATATATGATGATATATTAGTTTGTATGAATGAATCCTGTGAATGAAAACGTGAAATTGGACTGTTTTAGACTCAAAATCGTGGACTGGTATGAGTAGAAACGAGTGGGTTTTGGACTGTTACGAAATTGCAGGTTCTGGACATTTTCTGGTGTTTCGCGTATGGAACAGTGTCATACGCGTATGGGATGAAGTCATACGCGTATGAGGGACACTCCCAAGGGGCTATACGCGTATGATACGCAGGTGCCCTGTCCCAAATACCTTGTACTGATGATTTGCGTATAAAGAGCATATGAGGATGCTCATATGCGTATGGAATTTTTAGAAGGGGAAAACTGGTCCTGGTGATACGCGTATGGCAAGGCTGATACGCGTATGGGTTGGTTCTTAGGCCATTTTGGATTCTGATGAAATGCGTATGATACACGTACGGGGAAAGGTGATACGCGTATGGATGCGTATGGGCCTTATGATACGCGTATGGTCGCTGCATGTGTAAAATTCTGTTTTGTGATTTTTCCGGAAAGTTCAATGATGTGTAACTTTCGATCTGTAAGCCTGTTTTGTATGCTGTTTGAGACTGTGTAAACCTTGTGATGTGATTCTGTGGTTTACTAATGATTGATTGTAATGAATGATGTTAATGTATATATGAACATGCTTAGTAATGATGATGATGATGATGATGAAATGAGTATAGATGATGCTACTCATAGAGTGGAGATGATGAAAGTATGTTATATATATATGTTTACATGCATTCATAAGCATTGAAGAGGACTGAATCCTAGATGATGAGAGGATTCAGTGAATGGCAGAATTCCCATTGTGTGAAATTTGTGCTGGCAGGGCCGTATCTGGATGATGATAGATCGGTCGGTGGGTGATTCCCATTGATGATGATTGGTACCACATGCATAGAGTCAGTTGCATTCATTTGCATGGATTGATAACATGACTATTTGTATACTCTTATATTGTTGTGATGATATGTGTATGTATGTTGATGGACGATCTGGATATAGATGAGTTGGGTGAATAATATAACTGTTAATGTACTGTTATTTATAATGCAATAATATTTGTTAATTGCGAATGAGACTCACCCTTACACTATATTTTTCAGATTGAGGATAGCGGCTTCGACTCGGTGAGGATTAGCTCATGAGTCAATGTGTCGGTTAGCGTCGGGTCATGCTCTGATAGCTGTAACATTGGGGAACACTGTTTTTAGTTTATGGCATTAACTCTATTTTGTTTATCTTAGTTGAGGATTAAAGCATGGATGAATGTAATGCTAGTTTGGTAACATATTCCACTGTGTAAACATGAGATAGTTGATTTATGAGTTATGTTAGTATGTTTCTTCAGTGAATGCATGACTTATGACCGATGTGGTTTATTTTTATTTATCAATTGTGACGCCCTTGTGCATGTTACTCTGATTTGATTGTTTAATTGCCGCGGGGTTTAGAAGGGTGTTACACCTTACACCACAAGCCTGACTGTTTTGTTGCAGCCCCTAAACCAATTTTAGAATGCATGCCTTGTTCATCTCATGTAGCCTCCTAATTCCAAGCCCACCGTGCATCTTTGGCACGGTAACCACGTCCCAACCAACCGAATGTTATTTACGAGAAGTGTCTGTATCCCCCCAGATAAACTTTCTTTGAATTTTTTGAATTTCCTCCACAGAAGTTTTTGGTAACATGGAAGTCATCATAGGATATATAGGTATTGCTTTCAACACACCCTTAGCTAAAGTTATTCTCCCCGCAAGAGATAGCTAAGTCGTTGTCCACTTCTTGAGTTTAGCTTGAACTTGATTTAGGACATACTCAAAATCCTTACTCTTTGGCGCTTTACCAGTTAGCGGAACACCGAGATATTTCCCTAACGCGTTCGTTTTCCTGAAGCCAGAGAATCGGAGGATAGCATCCTTAATTCTTCTATCTGTATTCGGAGAAAATGGAATACTTGTCTTCTCACTACTCACTTGTTGGCCCGAAGCATTGCAAAACATATCAAGCGTGTGCATAACACAATTGATCTGCTTCTCGCTGGATTCAACAAATAATAGTAGATCATTCACAAACATTAAATAGGAGATAGCCGACCCATTCCTACCATCCCTAAGCGCTGTCCATCGTCCTTCATTAACTGCCTGACCAATCATGTGCGAGAGCTTATCTATGCACATCACAAACATATACGGAGAAATCGGATCTCCTTGTCGGATTCCATGTTGAGGCTGAAAATACTCATCCGTTATACCATTCCATTTCAAATTTGTTTCCATACTAGTTACGACTTGCGTGATGACATTCTTAATCTGCTCCGGTATCCCAATTTCCGTAATTACATTCGAGATAAAGCTCCAATGCAATTTGTCGTATGCTTTTGCCAAATAAATTTTAATAAGAAAGAAGCTTTTCTTTCCTTTCGCTTTCATCAGAGAATGTATCATTTCTTGAGCTACTATTATGTTCTCATCTATATTCCTCCCCGGAACAAAGCCAGTTTGATATAGAGAGATAATCGGCGCGATGCACTCTTTCAGTCGCTCCACCATGACTTTGCTAACAGTCTTGTAAATAACGTTACACAGAGAAATGGGTCTGAATTGGCTTATCAGTTCTAGATGCGGAACCTTCGGGATGAGGCAGATGTCTGTTTGATTCACTTCTTGCAACAGGCTTGGTTTACTCCAGACCTCCTTGACAAAGCCACACACACTCGTATCCACTATGTCCCAGGACTTTTGATAAAACCCAATCGAAAAGCCGTCGGGCCCTGGTGCCTTCCACGACTGCATGCTAAAGACGGCCTTTTTGATCTCCTCGTCTATGACAAGTCCATTTAATCTACTCACCATATCAGCCTGTAACATAGGAAAAGTTATTGCTGTCACAGTCCACTGCACATGGGGCTGCTCTAATGTGAACAAATTAAGGTAATTCTCCTTAGCCACATGTCTGATTTGCTGCACATCGTTAGTCCAATTGTCGTCTTCTGTTTTCAACATTAGGATATTATTCCTCCTTCGACGCGTTATGGCTTTGTGTGATAATACCGAGTATTTCTATCACCATCACGTAACCACTGAGTTCGAGACTGTTGATGCCACATAAGTTCTTCTTTATGAAGAAGGTTGTCAAGCTCCAATTGCAGTCGTTGCTCGGTATGAATCAATCCATGAACCTTCGCCCCAACTTGTATACTCTTTTGGATACCCTCAATTCTAGCGATTAACTATTTCTTCTGATATCGAACCTGATGGAACGTGGTAAATTTCCAATCTGTAATACGCGCATAAATATTACTGAGATTCTGTCATATTGGAATGCCTTGCTCCCAACTACTCTGCAGCATCTGGTAGTAGCTTCCTTCCAAAAGCCAAGAACTTTCAAACCTGAACAATCTTGGAGCCCTAATATGAAAGCCATCATATGGACTAATCATTAACGGGTGGTGATCAGAACAACTCAAACGGGGCAGCACTCTAATGTAACCGTCGAGGAACATAAACCTCCAATGATTGTTAATTAGCACTCTATCGAGGCGCTTCTAAATCTGTTGTCCCCAATGGTACAACGGGCCTTTCCAATTAAATTTGGCTCCTACAAAACCATCATCTACAAGATTACACTCCTCTACTCGTTCACGAAACTTGTTACATTTACAGGAATTTACTGGTGCACCACCTCTCTTCTCCTCAGCCCACATAATATCATTGAAGTCACTTGCAACTAACCACGCGTCTTGCATTCTTGTGGCAATATCACAAAGTTTATCCCACAACACACCCCTATTCACCTCCACTGGACTAGCATACACTGCAGTAAAAAACCATTCGCGGCTATTGGGAATTTGCACCTTTAGATGCACATATTGGAAATGTGTGGCAACTGTTTCCACTGAGATTTCCTCAGGTCGCCACACAACAATAATTCCACCAGCAAATTCGATATTGGCAGACGCGACAAAACCTTCGTACCCGAGATGGCTGGAAGTTCTCTTCAACCTATCAGGCTGCTACCTTGTTTCCATAATAACCAATAGCAAAGGTCTCCACTTTGTTACATATTCCTTGCAATAACGATAAAAACTCGCACGTGCCACTCCACGACAATTCCACACTACTATGTTCTTCTGTGTATTCATGATAACCATAAGTTGATTAACTGCTCAGTACCATACCTCTTACTGCTCTCCTATCGGAGTTTCGTTAACCACTTCCATTTCTGAAGCATGAGTATCTTCTCCATCCTCCTCAACCAGTTGATCCTTATTTGTATCCTCATACCACCCATCTTCCACTTCAACCTCCTTAACTGCTGGTTCTATATCTGGGGGCAGAGCATTATTAGGCATATTGGTCTGAACCATCTCCAATATAAGACCTTTAAAGTGAAATGTTTCAGTTATGTCTTTCTCCTTATGGTTGCTATCATCACCTCTATGTCGAACATGCCTGAATTGGCTCATAAACAGCATGGCCAGTTTGTTTGTTTCTGCATCTCCTGTGCCAAGTTCCTGGTTAATTCTTCCCGTGGCCTTACTCACAAGCTTCCCTTTAAATCGTCCCGTTGCTCTTGCTCCTAGCGTATTGCTCTTTTTAATCCTTTCTTGCTCAATATTAGACACACTCCTTTCCATCCTCACACTCGTTGTTTTTCTTGTGTTAACCTCTACCACTCCACATTGATTTGGCTTGGGGTGCCGTTATGCAAAATACCACTACTGCTATTGCCTAGAGTTACTGCTTTTGGTTTCTGCATTGCCTTGCCACAAGTCTCCGCCACACTCACCTTTTTAGCCATATGCTTACTATTATTCTCTTTCTCCTTAGAACCTTGAATCTGCATGTCAGCCATTTGCCCAATCACCGGTTCCTCATAATCGTGCTCACCAACAGCCTCCTCACTCTCATGTCCTAATGCGATGAACCTCGAGCCTTGCAGTCCCCATTTAGCCGAGCTTTCTCCCTGTTGCTTCTTCCCCAGTCCCACATCCATTAGTGGATCTTTCTCTTTCCCTTTCCGTGGTCTACGAGTCTTTTGCACCACCCGCCAAGGACCTATATTGTCAGCTTCACTACCTCCACCAACCTTAGCAGCATGGCCTGTATCATTTTGAGCCACACCTTCTTTGGCTCCTACTGTTGCAGCCTTCAATTTATCTGGACATCCTTCGACTTAGTGACCAAATTTTCCGCACTTAGTACACAACAAGTGTGGACCTTCATACTCAACACTATACCGTCTGTCTTTCAGCATGAAACTCGCAAGTAGCGCCTTGGATAAATCTACCTCAACACAAATTTGTGTGTACTTTCCACGTTCATGCAACACCATATTCTTATCCACCTTTATTATCTTCCCAATTTTGTTGCCAATATTGTGAAGCACTCCACTATCATAATACTCAATAGGTAACTCTGAGATTCTCACCCACACCGCAGCATTCTTAATTGAATCACTTTGAGGATGAAAGTTAGGGCACCAGGCTTTCACAGTAAGGTAATGATCATAAATAAACCACAGTCCATTCATCAAAGCCATTAACTGATCCTGCTCATGAGAAAAGTTTACCAGATAATAATCATTACTAAGATAAATAATGTTTATTATTCCTTTTTTCACCCATATTTGTTTAAGTATAGTCTCTAATGCTTTATAGCCAATCCTTCTCCCCAATAAATTCACTATAAGGTCCCTCTTCCATGATTTATGAAATCTTCTTTCCTCAATTTTGGACAGAATAAATTGTGGGCATTCATAACCACCAATAGTCTGTTCCACTACTGTTATGGCCTCTTGTTCCCCATCTTCCTCCACCTCTTCATCATTGTCCCCATGAAATTTCCCCAGCTCATCCTCTGTCTCGTCTCCTCCATCTGCTCCCATCACCATGTCTTTGTATGTCCTGTTATTCGTATAACGTACATTGTCATCCTCCTGTGCATGAGACTCATGCATCGTAATCTCCATGCATGTCTCCAATATCCACATTCACATTCTCCTTTACATCCCCAGCCCCCCTCTCCTTGGTCCGTTTAGTGCTACGGTCCTGCTGATCTTTTTCCTCCGCTGACTTTCCATACTTAGTCACTAGGGTTTTATCAAACCCTAGCACACCGCTTTCCATACTCTCTTACAGAATAATTGTTATAAGTTGAGCTATTACTACTACTACTACTTTTCTTCATCAAGAGTTGTTATTATTACATAGTTATTATTTTTTTTATTTTTATTATTTTGACTAGCTTATGTTATGTGCTAACTTCAGGAATGTTATCTTGGATCTTGATACTAAAATATGACACCAAATATCACACCGTAAATATAGTGAACAGTGCTTTTCCATTAAAATAATATTATTTTAAAAAAATTTAATTTATTTTATAACACATATAAATATAACAATGTCTCATTAACCAACTTCACAGTTATATATTAACCACAAAAGAACATTCTATAGTGAAACTCTAAACTGTTAAAAAATAAAATAAAAAAATAGATCAAAAAGTTAAAAAAAAAAAAAAACACCTTTTAATGTCATGATAGAGAGAGACTATGAATGGTTTCAATCGTTAGCTGCTGAATTCAATATTGCTGAAACATGTTCTTTGACTCCAATTCATGGTAATTCTGTTCCTCGTTTTGGTCTCAAGATGGTTTACTCAGGCAGGGTAATTCTGTTCCCATGGTAATACTCATGGATCTAGCTTTTCAAATTGTAAACTTTTCAATTCCCTTAACATGTCTTATTATTATTCATATCATTTGGATCCTTTATTCTCAGGTTAAACTTTGTGGATTTGAGACACTATGGACGTGTTTGTTTTATAGATAGAAAATATATTCCAGGAATATGACATGGGAAATACAATAAGATCCTTCCATCGATGCCACTGGTGCATCGAATGGTGAGTTGGATTTTATATTGAATTAAATTTTATTTTTTTTAGTCAAAAGTAATAATCAATATCTTAATTTGAATAAAAATGATAATTCAATTAATGAGGTATTTTTTTAATTTAGTTAAGTAATAATCAATATTTTGTATGCAGTGTAAACATGATTATAATTTTTGTATGCAGACTAAAGATTCTTAGGTCAAACATCAAAACTTAATTTGTATGCAGCGTAAACATGGTTATAATTTGTATGCAGACTAAATATTCTTAGGTTAGGTCAAACATCAAAACTTAATCATATGCCAAAACTCAATCATAAAAACATTTTTAGGTCCAACATCAAAACTCAAACATCATATAACAATAATTAAATACTAGGGAACAACATTACTATCAACGGTAGTAATCCACCTTTCTCCATTTTGAAATTTTGAACTTACTGAACCTCAAAATTGGGGACCATTTGAATTTCCAGGTGAACATCAACCTCATAATTGGGGATCAGGGTGAACATCAGAATCGGCGCTATCATCATCCCCAAAATTCAGTAGTAATTGTTGTAATTCTTCCTCAGATATTGCAGGTTCTCCCTCTAAGAGACTAGGCCAAAGCCATACACTCTTGCCAGTTAGCAGTGGCGGATCTTGATCAAAAAGTTAAGGGGTGCTATTAATATTTATCTTAAAAAGTTTTTCTCTTAAAATATAACAATTTTTTATAATTAACCATTGTGTCGCTCTTAAAAAATACACAAATTAATTAGTATTAACTTAAAAAAAATAAGAACTCGACTTTTATATAACATGATAAAATATTTACAAATTAACTATCAATTAAAAAAAAAGGTAAAACTAAATTGCCAAGACACTAAAATCTATTTATTCTAACACCAATACGAATAAATATCTAATATAATGGCCATTTTCAAACAACTAGAAAACTACAAAAATTTTAAGAAAAATGGTGACCTGCATAGTTTGAAATACAAATTTAAAACTATCAATTGATAATAAACTAGAGAAAAAATCATCTTTCAATCTAACTCTTTTAAGATTTAACTCTTTTTTTGATTTAAAGATAATTGATTTAAGATTTTTTTTTAACTCAAATTTATTTAAGTAATTTATAGTTAAGAAATATTTTATATATTAGTTTTATAAACAAACATAATTATTTTTATAGTTAAAAAAATTTAAATCAATTTAGTTTTATTTATTAGCTGAATATTTTAGTACCTTTAAATATAATTGTTGGATTTCAAATGTGAAAGTGCTAAAGTGTTATATTGATTAGGAATAGAAAAAATGTTAATTTATAACTTATAAGAGATGTGCCCATATTTTATTGTCTTAAAATTTTGGATAGATACGTGGTGTCAAGGCCTTTTGTAACCATAAAGTTTGATTCATTGATATTATCGAGCCTTGCTTCCCGAACTTCTCTAACAATATTAGTTGGATAGATTCGACCTGTTATTTAATCAAACTTTTTTTCAGTGACATATCATTTATTTTATTTTAAATAAATTAAATTTTATTTCAATTTTTATCAAACGGTACTTGGTTAAAACTCATGATTGTTAAAATTATTAGACATTTACTAATAAAATAAATCTAAAAGTTTCCTATAATAAATATATGAAAATAAAAGCTTGTACTATCTATTATTAAGGAATCAGTCAGGTGAGAAATGCAACAATACATATGTGTAGTTGTTTAAGTAAAGTTAGAAAGATTATCTATCATTTTGGCTGAAATTATGGTAGGCTAATGTGTAAATCAGTGGCAGAAAGATTATATAAAACAGTCTATATTTTTGGAGGGGTGCAGTGGCACCCTCCCGCTCCCATGTTAATCCGCCACTGCCAGTTAGACATAGGTATGGTGATAGGTATGGTGAATCTACATTTGGGGATAGTGCAAGAAGAATATTATAGTCCATTCGTCGGAGTTTATTGATGGCATAAGTTAAATCGCCGTCATCCGAAATCAATAAGTAATTTGCAGGTGGAGGGTGTCATCCGAAATCAATAAGTAATTTGCAGGTGGAGGGTTTTCATTTGCCCAGTTCAGCATGTCGACAATCATCGTCACATGTTTTTCACCTGTTACCAAAGAGAATGTATAAAAAGGAAACGATCAAGTCATTAAAATTTCAGTCTAACAAAAACCCTAAAGAAATAAATCATAGTGAATTCCAATTTTAATTTAGGTTAAAACCAATTATAGTTACCAGGAGGATAATGTTTGATGGAAATTCCAGCTGACTTGACATACTTCTGCACACGTTTAGGAATAGATTTGTTCCCGTAGCCAAAGATGGAGACCGTACCACGGTAGTTCATCCGATCGAGTGCTGAACTGATGTTATTTTGTATTTGACTAGGATCAACATTCTTTGGTATTTTGAAGTTATGTAAATCCCACCACACACATACTTTTGCAGTGATGTATTTCACTTCTACATCTTCTTCAACTACATCCATCCTATATGAATCCGCCCTGTATTGTATTGTTAACCGCGGCCAGCATATCAATTTATATAAAATTTTACTTTGTACCTGTAAATTTATTCTCATAACCTACATTTTATGAAAAATGTCAATTTTATCCTATGTATTTTTAATTAATTTATTATTTTATTTTTTTTAATTTTTATTTTACATATTAGAAAGACTTTGCAAAAGAGTTCGGTTAATTATTTTTTTATATATTTTTCAAGTTTTATTTTATATTCCGAAAACTTTCAAAAAATATCGGTAGTTATTTTTAACTATTATGTTGTTCCACTTTATAAATATATAATTACATTTTTGTGATTCTCATATTTAATTGTCCTTTATTTAATATATTGCTAAACTTTTTATAAAAATTTTATATATCGTAAATTTATAATAAAATAATTGTGAAAATATTTTTTTTCATTATTTAAACCAAGTCATAATCTCATTTAAAATAAAAATAAAATTATAGATTATATTATTTAAAACATATTTAAAAGTTGTTAAAGAATATTAAATTAATAAATATTGAAACATAAACTAAAAATCATATAATTAATTTTATGATAAAGTCTAATGAAAGATTTGATTTTACTCGTCACTAAATAAAATTAAATACATTGAACTTATTTTAAATAAATACTAAATAATTAGCCAAGAGAATGTAAAAATTTATATTTTCATAACTGTTATTTCCCCGTAATTACACTAATGAGACGGATTTATTCAATTATTACATTAATTGTTTAAATTTTGATAAATGATGCATATTTTTCTCCTATCTGAATTAGAAAATTATCTTTTACCTATTTACATCAATTAGACACATTTATTCAATTATTATTTTAATTGTATTAATTTTAATAAATAACTCTATTCATGAATGACACGTATTTTATTATGATTTATGTAATGATATCAAATATTTGTATCGTGTAATTTTTATATTATTTGTGGCAAATATTTTTTATATTTTACTATGATTTGTGTAATGATATCAAATATAATTATGTATTTTATTTAATGTTGTAATTCCTAATATACCTCTCTATTTCATTTTTCAACATTTCATTAAATTTAATAAAGATGATATTTTATTAAATGCAATCAATATTTTATCTAAAATCTAAAAAATTAACTACACTTGATTGAATTTCATAATAGTGGTGAAAACAAATTTTTTTTCTCATAAATGTGACTGGAGGGTATATATGAATAAATTTATTTATTTTATTAATACTATTTCTCAAGCAAGGGTGGAACCTACAACTTGACATGTTTATATATTAATGGCTAGTACACATTTTTCTATAACTATGATTGAGTTACTATACATGACTTTATATTTTGTTTTGTTAATCATAATTTAAATTGCAACAAAAGTGAAATATATAATTAAATAGTATTGTGTTTCTCCTATACAAAGTATTATAATGTATAAGAGATTTATCACAATGTTCTATTAACTTCTGAACGTACACTCTTTTCATTCACAATATTTATTTCAATTAACTTTGTTACCTGTAAAAAAGAATGAAATAGTAAAAAATAATGGTATTTTAAATTTAAATATTTATGCAATAACGTGAAGAATATGAAAGTGTCATTCTTCTGCACTCTCCTTCGACGAACCAGTAATGTTTATGCAGTAATGTGAATTTAAATATAGAAAATTCTAAAGTAAAGTCATCAAATTAACATTTTTGATTAACCTAAATATAAATTGAGAGGATCTTCGCCGCCGTAAACAAATAAAACCTTCTCAACTCTCTTAGTCTACCCACCTTGCGCTGCGCCTATCATATCTACAAAATTTGTGGTGGAGCACGAAGAATACATTGCGGAAGTTTCCAAGAAATAACGTGCTTTATTCAAGAAATACTGTATGCTGCTATCCCGTGCATTATCCATGCAATACCGTGCGTTATCCAAGAAATCCCGGACGCCCCTTGGTATTGCTTCCTCAGTTCCTCTTTGAAATCTTTGTTTTGATTTTTATCACATCCTTATGTTTTTTGATTAACCCTCTCTCTGTCTTCCCATTTGTTCAGATTCAGATAAGATGATGGATGAAAAATCGGAGGTGGAAGACAAGAAACTGCGTGCGAAAGTATCCGTGTGGTGGGATTTGAAGAACTGGGATTCTTACAAAGACACTGAGCCTAGTGAAATAAAAGACAATCTCTATTTAGAACTTAATCAGAAGAACTACTGCGGTCCAGTTTCCGTATTTTGCTACGGGGACACAACTAAAATGCCTTATTCTGTACACTTATCTCTCTTGATAAGTGGAATTTCCCTTGAACAATATCCTACGGGTAATTTTAAGTGATTTATTTGTTTATTTATTTATTTAGGGTTTTTGTTAGACTAAAATTTTTAATGACTTATTTTCTTCCTTTTTTTGATTCTCATTGTGATTTATTTTATGTCTTTTAATAGTTGTCAAAGATACAATATATAAGAACATCGTTGTTGACCTTCTGTGCTGGGCAAATGACAACCCTCCACCTGCAAATCTTGTATTAATTTTGGGTGAAGTCCAAATTTCTTATGTCATCCATCATCTTCAAAGAAGGGGTTATAACATGGTTTTAAATTGCGGTTGCAGTTACTGCGATTGTGGCTATTGCGGTTGTTGCGATGCGGAATACGGTCATTGCGGCGTGATTTCATATTTATGAACATAAAATATTATATTTTATTATTTATTTTCAATTTCACATATCTTCCATTTCCGTTCTAAATTTTCATCTATATCTCATTAATAATTCTTAAAAAAGAAGGTAGACCAAATAATTTTTGCGAGCATTGCATAATCTCTTGCGGCCTGATGCGGTCTGATGCGGCCGAAGCGGTGTTATGATGCGGCCGATGCGGTGTTATGATGCGGTTTTTATTGTGATTTGCAATCACATCGCAATTGCGGCCTGATGCGGATGCGGACTCTACCGCAACCGCAATATTACGGCCGCATCAGGTGATGCGGTCCGCAATTTAAAACCATGGGTTATAATATTCTTCTTCCACGAGTCACCACTATCAAAGGGAGAATCATAACAAGTTGGGATAGTTCTGAAACATGGGGCGATGCTGAGGCTCATTATGAAAATTCATTTTTTCAAATTGGAGAAAGGGGATCACTACCTGTATTTAAGTATGATAAGAATTTTTAATTGTTACTTCAAAGCCTTCCGTTTGTTACTTCCCACGACCCATTTTTTCACCCCTAACGGAAACTTATGTCTATAATTTCTTGCACATGGTTAATTTCTTCCAACTAAGCTAGTTAACACATCTTTTCCCTCCTCTATTTAAACCCTGCCAAAACAAATTTATCATTTTTGAATTATCCTCTTCAATACAACTGGGAATAAGATATACACTAGTGTAATAAGTTGGAATAACTTGCCCCACTAATTTAAGAAGTACCTCTCCACCTCTTCGCAAGAGCGTTTTACTACCATAACTAAAAACCGCAACTAAAAATTCGCGAAAATTTCTTTAGCCACCTCCCTATGGGGGTCACCCCCATCGAAAATCCGAAAATACCCCTGCTTCGGAAATGAACTTCCGAAGCGCTTTTTTTTTAAAAAATTTCCAGAATTCGGAAGTGCATCTCCGAAAACACCTCATGGGGGGTGTCTTCGGAGAGGAACTTCCGAAAACACCTCATGGGTGAATTCGGAAGTTCATTTCCGAATTATGCAGAAACTGTTTTTTTTTAATGTTTTTTCTTAAACAGTCTCGCATTTTAATTAAACGCAAACGCCAAATAAAATAAGCGACATATAAACAGAAAATACCAATACGATAAATAAAATGCAAATAATATATACAAGCCGAACCAAATAGTAATAGTGTGCGCAATATACAATCCGAAAACAAAAAATAAATAAACTCGACCACCCGACCACTACTGGGTGTGCCTAACCCTCTCACCCTGAGCCCTCCTCTGCCGCCTGTACCCCGCCGCACGGCCCGCATCAGTGACGATCGCCTCCATCACGGCGACTGCATCTGGACCGCCCTGAAGAACGACTCCCCGATCCAAGGTGTCCCGCCCAAGCATCTCTATCCGCTGGCAGATCGGCAGGAGATCAATGGCGTGGTCATCCTCGGCCTGCTGGTTCTCCAGGATCTCCTCATGTGCTGGCCTAGGAGCACCGGGAACGTCGGGTCTCAGTAGAGGATGGGACACCCGGTAGAACCATGTGACGTACCCCTCCTCACTGTGCCAGTCCTGTGTGACCCGAGTGAGACGGTACTCCTGCGGTACCACATGATGCTGTCAGTCCTCCCATATGGCAGTGAGCTGCACTCGGGTCACTGTGTCGGGAGCTGCCTCAAAGGGTGACCTGGGTATCCGCTGCACGAATCCGAACTGACGCATGCACCGCTCAGGGAGATACCGGACCATGATGCCGGTCCCGCATGCCAACCAGCCTGAATATAGAGCAATGCCGTCAAAGGGGACAATCTGAGCGTAGTCGACGAACGGCCTCCAGGTGACGTCGTCGTGCATCGTGCGGTCCAAGTACAGACGGTATGGTCCCACCGCATCGTTCCCCCTCTGGAGAGCGTATCTGGCGGCCCTGGGCATGGCGTCCACGTAGGCAGGATCGATGTGAAAGCCGTGGATGCGGGAGAAGTAGGAGATGATCCAGCTCTGAAACAGAAACACGATAATGTATTAAAAATAAATACGAAACATAAATAAATAAATAAATAAATACGATAATGTATTAAAATAAAACGTACCGTAAGCAGTGTGCAGGATCCGACCAACTGCCTCGTCCTCCAGTTGGAGGCCTCATTCAGCTTCTGGTAGAGATATGCCAAAGTAGCTGCCCCCCAGTTCCACTGGTGAACGGTATCCAGGTCCATGAAGTAGCGGAGGTAGGTCACGTCGACGTACCTGACACTCTTATCCACAAAGCATGCAGCGCCTACCACATGCATGTACCAGCACCGGAGAGCGCAGCCGCGGTGATACTCTATGAACAGCTCGTTACCCACACCCTCAGCCTCGGCATCCGCGTCCAGGTGGTGCTCAAAATAAGTTCTCAGTATGGTGAACCAGACATGAGGCCCAGAAGTCGTGGCGCACTCATAGTGAGCAACCTCGTGCTCCATGCCCAAGTAGAGCATCATCACTCAATGGCCTCCACCCTCTGGATCTTGGAGTGGGTCAACAGCGGCCCCCTAATCGGCAGGTGGAGAAGACACTGCACGTCATGCAAAGTGATCGTCATCTCCCCAACCGGCAAGTGGAAAGAGGACGTCTCCTTGTGCCAGCGCTCCACAAATGCCCCCTGCATGCCGGTGCTGATGGTGGTGTACCCCGTCATTTTCAGCGGCTCTCTCTACTGTTACAAAAAAAAACGAATAAGCGACATATATTAAATAAGCGACATATATTAAATAAGCGACAAATAAACGGTTAAATTATAAAAAATGGTGACAAATAAACGGTTAAATTAAAAAAAATACCTCTCCCTCCCAGATCCGCCGAGCGACGTGATCGTGGTAGTGAATCAGCACGGAAGTGTCAAAGGGCCCTCCCGGATAGCCGTCCTCCTGCTCATCTTCCTCCCCGGCTGGAGGGTCAACCTCCGGTACCCCCTCCGGCTCGTGGTAAGTCACTGCCGCCACCTCCTCCTCCTCCTCCTCCTCTCGCTGGCGGGAAGAAGATGCCCGAGCCAGCCAACTCCTAGATCCTGAACCAGATGTACCCTCTCCCACATCCTCGGATACTCGCACACGGCGTCCCCGGCCCCGCCCCTGTCCCTGTGTCGACGCCAGCTGCGCCGCCGCCCGCTCGCGTCTAGCCGACGCAGTCTGGGTCTCCCTACCCTGTCTGATGCGTGCTGGTTGGTTGTCTGACATGTTCCTGTAAACATTCGAAATCGATTAATATGCGAGACAAAATAAAAAACAAAAAAAATGCACTTCTGATACAGTTCGAAAATTCATTTCCGAAAACTGGGATGGAGGTGTTTTCGGAAATGAACTTCCGAAACACCCCAGCGCAGAGCTTCAATCCAACCTCCAATGGCAGACCCCAAAAACCTAAACCAAAACCATTTTTATGCCTACTAAACTTCCTAATATCAGTACTAACCTATCTTAATGTGATTTTTTCAGTTTCTAAACACCCTAATATAGTTTAATCAAATAGATCTAAAACTTGAAAAAACAATGATAAACTTACCAATTAGTGTTTGATGATGAGTTTGGTTGAGTTTGGAAGAAGAGTTTGGCTACTTCACACTTGCTTTTGCAGATTTTTTGCAGAGATTTCTCCTTTGGAAGTGTTTGATGATGATTAGGGTAAATGATTAGGGGGAGGGGGGCTGTTTTGCTTAATCTGCAAAACGCGCATTATTTCGGAAGTTCATTTCCGAAATGCTGTTTTCGGAAATGAACTTCCAAAACAAGACAAATTTTTCAAAAAAAAAGGCGTTTTCGGAGATGCATCTCTGAAAACACCTTTTTCTTGCATTTCGGAAATGAACTTCCGAAGTCAGGGGTAGTTTGGGTTTTTCACCAGGGGTGGGCTAGAGAGTTGGGAGGTTGGAAAAGAAATTCTCAAATTCGCTTCCAAACTCTATCCTTGGTGTAATGAAAAATTGCCTTCTTACTACGCACATCCTAAAAAAGAAGCCCTAAATACTTAGGGTTCCAAAAAAGAAGCCCTAAATACTTAGAGTCCTTTTTGATTGATTTCTAAAACATTTATACAAAAACATATTTTTGACTTGTGCATACTAAAACATTTCCTTAAAGCACTAGTACACACTTCAAGAATATTATGCAGTATGGACCACTCTAGTTTCATCATCATCTGCACAAAATAAACTTGTTATATGCAAATGCCAAATGAGGTAGATGCACGATGACAAACTAGAAGGTATGTGTTAAGCACCATCTCCATAATGTTTGATTAGAGATGTTAGACCTTAGACACACATGTTTGACGGGATAATAAACCCCTTATACGAGCATGAAACTAAACAATCATAACAATGATAAATGCTCAAGTCAATGTTTTAGAGTGGAACTACACAAAAAGAACATGCTAACGAAAAAAAAGAAATAAAGTTACCTCTTCTACATTCTTAAAAGCCCTCAAAATCTTTTATTTTATTGTCACTTTTAACCTTTTCGAATCACCTAATATGAACATAAGTTGTTTGAAATATACAATCTAAAAGTGTAAAATGTTCACTTCAATTTTTTTCAGAATTCTTTTTACTCATTTGAATCGACCCATTCAAAAGTGTAAAATACTCACTTAAATTTTTTATTTTATAATTGTCCAAACCATTGGTGTAAATAGCTCTCAAAAATTAAAATTAAGGGCATTAATCTTCCCATTGCTCACTCACCATAATGAAAATCCAATAATGCTCGTAAATTTTGAATTTAATACTCAGACACACCAATTGCATTTGGTGTTCTAAAATATCTGTGAAACAAGGCAAATTAAAGATAAAAAATATGTCGAGATTTTGAAATCTGGAATAAAAATTTGCGGAAATTGAAATCCAAATGATCCCACATACCACACTAAATTCAATCTTAGAATCATGTATAATTAAAGTTAAAGGATTTTTTCGAATTTTGAAATTCAGATATCTTAGGAGAGATTTTGTTGCTCAATTTGAGTAAATTTTTAGCCTCCTCAAATTGATTTGTTATGCTTTTTAAAAATAACAAATTTAAGTACCTTCAGAACTCCTTTAAATGTCTCAATTTTATTTTATTTATTATCTCATTAATAAACAAGTTATTTAAATTTTAATCATAATATTTATAAGACTTAAATGCAGTTTTGGCTCTCTTTCTTTGTTTTTTCTATCTTAGTACCCCCTTTTAAAAATTTAGGTATTAAGTCACTTCTTTTGAATATTCTTGAAATTTGTTTGGCCCCCTCTCAAATTTGTCTATGTGGCAATCTCACTTATGACGTGACAATTGAGAGTTAGATAGTTTTGAAAATCTTGCTGCCACGTCATTAAATAACATTTTCTATCTGATTTTATTTTATTAAATTAACAAAATTAAGTAGGAAACATTTTTTCGGATTAAACATTATTAAGTTAAATCATTAAACATGAGACCAAAAAGATTATAAAACCACCAACATTATGAAGAACCCTAAAAACGTTCATCCCCTTCCTTGTTGCGATCAACCCAAAATTCTCCAGACCAAAAAATCATTGCAACCGTCCTTCTATAATCGTTCTTCATTAAGCTTCAGGATTAGCCATGGACAAGGTTCCCCCTGCCACCGGGAAAAGCAATGAAGAGGTGAAATTTTGTCTCAGGTATGTATTAATATGTCTCCCACTCATGGCCATATACTCATGACCTTATAACACTTAGCTCTAGAAATGATGTGTTGCAACTGATAAAAGATGTTGATGGCTGTGACATTGTAGATTTGTATGTTGAGAACATCATTAGTGAACCTGGCATTGTAGATGAGGCATAAATAAGGCATCACATAATTTCCGACGATGATAATGTTGAGGTGGTTTATAAGGTTGTAGTGGACAAGGATGTTGAAGTGGACGATGAAGATGGTGTGGATAAGGATGTTGAACTCGATGATGAAGATGATGTGGATAAGGATGTTAAAGTGGATGCTGAAGATGGTATAGATAAGGATGTTGAACTGAATGATGAAGATGGTGTGGATAAAGATGTTGAAGTGGATGATGAAGATAGTGTGGATAAGGAAGTTGAAGTGGATGATAAGGTTGAAGTGGATCATGAATTTGAAGTGGATCATGAATTTGAAGTGGATGATGAAGTTAATTATGTTGAGGGTAGTTACCATGAGTTAGATTGGACAACTGTACTACCTAAAGATACAACAAAGCCATATGTGAATGACTTTGACCATGTGGAGGATTTTGACCAACTTCAAACACAATCTGAGAGTGAAGATGATAAAGAGTATAAGAGATTCCCAACCTATAAGGATGGTGAGGGAACCAAGTTTGAGTTAGGAATGAAAGGTCTTGATGCATGTTTTCTGAAAGGAGACTTTGGTGGGCAGTTGATGTCAGCTGTAGGAAAGGATGGAAATAACCAGATATTTCTAATAGCATATGCTGTTGTAGAGGCAGAAACAAAGGATTCTTGGTATTGGTTCTTAAATCTATTACTTGATGACCCGTAAGGCCTAAATCAAAGGGCATATGATTTCATTTCATATTAACAAAATGTAATTTATAATATTCACTAATTCTAATTGTATTTATATTATTTATATGCCTTTAGTTGTGACTATAATTATGAGCTGCAGGGTCTTGTGCCAACTGTTCAAGGCTTGAGTGAGCACGTGGAACAAAGACCATGTGTTAAATTTGTATGGCAATTGGAAAAAAGTACCATGGGATGAAATTGAAGAAGCTTTGTGGAGTGCTAAAAGGGCTACAACTGTTCAAGGATGGGAGAGGGTAATGTTGAGGATCAAAGGGTTGAATGAAGCTGCTTGAAATGACATAAAACAAGTGCCAACTGTAACAGCCCGATTTTATTAGATATTTTATTTATTAGCTTATTTGTGTGTTTTATTAATTATTTGTTTATTTAATTATTATGTGGTATTACTAATTAATTGAAATATCTAATTATATGCATATTTGTGTTTTATGATTTAATTAGGTTATTAGTAGTATACTATGTATTGGGCCTAATTAATAATTGGATGGGTGGGTAATAATATAACTAAGCCCATTAAGAGAAAGATAGTAAGAAGAGGAAAACTAGGGTTTTAGAGATAACACAATTTGGGGAAAAGAAGAGAAAGAAGAGAAGAGAGGAGAAATAACAAGAGATGAGGAATTGTAGATTTCTTGAAGTTAGAAGGAGAAATTCAAGAGGTAAGGGTTTGAATCCAAGTTCTTATAGGTTTATATGATTGGGTAATGTTGTGTATGCTTTCTATTCTTCCATTTCATGAATTTAGAAAATGATAAGGTTTATGTGAAATCAATTGGATTTTGTGATTTGTTCATGTTCAATGTGTTGTATGAATGACCCATGGTTAGAAACATGTTTAGGAACCTGACATGTGTGCTAAATTTGCTTTCAAATGATGTATGGATTGTTTATGGGTTAATGGATGTTGTATGAGGGGATTAGGGAAGAAAAATGGTGAAATCTGAGTTTTCACGCAGCCTGGGTCGACCTATGCAGAATCTGAGTCGACCTAAACAGTCCAGAATGCCAAAAATCTATTTTTCCTTCAGTTAGGTCGACCTAGAGGAGTTTTGAGTCGACCTAAATGAGTTTGCGTCGACCTAGTGGTTCAATTTTGAGCAGATTTTGTAAAGACCATAACTTTTGATCCGTAACTTCGTTTTATGCGTCGTTCGAAGTGTTAGGAAGCTAATGAGATTATCTATATGATAGGATAGAGTTGGTTGATGTTGAATGGTTTAATTTTGATGTTAATATATGGATAACATGTGATTACTTATGTGTGCATTATGAATTAATGACTTGTGGTTAATATTCATAGATGTGTTAAGTGATGTGATATCCATGATATGTTGGAATGAATATATGTATTTATATGTACTATTTGAATGTATCTTATTGATAATGATCATTTAAATGTGTATGTATCGAGATGTGGATTGAATAAATGATAATGCTAGACTTGAATACATGTGATTGATTGATGTGTGTTAGTTAATGCATTGTTTGGAAGAGAAGTCATGTTGTGTAATGTTGTGCAAAGTTGTAGAGATGTGATTGTGTATTTTAAGAGATAGAGAGATCGTCTTAAATGCATGAGTCTTGTTTTGTTGCACACGTACACAAGCATGAGTCTTTAAAAGTGGCAATGTCGGGTAATCTCGCGAAGATTATTTGCTTGTCCCAAATCTAACGCCGAATGGGATTTGAAAGCTTAACGCCGTATGGAGCTTTGAGGTGGTTATCTAGTCTATAGAGGAAAGACAATCGACATGACCGGAAATGATAACGGATGGGATCCACATGCATATCGCATTGAGTCACACTTGAGTCGCACGTGTTAGTGTGAAATGTTGTTGTTGGTGTGATTTATGTGATATGAATTGTGTGGAATGATGTTGGTGGATATGCATATATGTGGATTTGTGATTCATTTGATATGAATTAGTTGTTGTGTTATGAATGTGATATATGTGATTGAAACATATGTGATGTAGATGTGAATTTATATGTACTAATAATATATGTATATATGTGTGGATATGTGAATCATGTTTGATTGAGGATGATACATGGGTAAGAGAGGTGATTACATGTATACTTGTAATATTAATGACACGATTCCAATGATGTAAATATATTCTATGATGTTTTGTGAAATGGGATAGAGATGAATATGTGCATTTGGTGATATATGTTCATACTTGTGATACATCGGTGAATCTTATACATGTCTATATATTTGGAAAAACATGTATATGTGATTATGTGATGATCACTTGTGTATTTAGAATATGATTATGTTTGAATACAATTGTTACTTCGTGAATGTTGTCGAAAAGGATATGTATTTAGAATCTACATGTTGGTGAAACATGATTATATACATTGTTTAGAAATCATGTTTGATTATGTGGAATTGAATGAGCTAAGTTGTATGACATGAATATGTGAATCTTGATTAATTGCATATGATGCATGTTTATGTGAAGAGTGATGAATTCTTGAAATGTATTCTTGTTGTGTTTTACATTTCCCATATTATGTTTATCTATAAGAAGTTGAATTCTCACCCTTCTGTTTGAATGTTATCCTTTATTGGTAACGTGCAGGTTTCATGGATAGCAATGCTTCGAAGGAGGCTTAGCTTAGAGATTTATATCTTTGTAAGGTGTCGTGACTAAGTAGTCACTTGTGCTCTGGTCATATGTAACACATGGGGTTGGGTTTATATTTTATGACTCGTTGTTATAAGATATTTGTTTACTCGTACTGTATTTCGTATTTGAATACGTTATTTTGTTGATGAATGGCCTTGAGCCGAGATGTTGAGATATGGTGGATGATGTATGGGAATCATTCGACTTTACCATTTATTTGATGAGATGATTATTCCGCTGTGATTTGCATGTTGTTTTAAATCCCGTGTTATTTGGAAATGACCATTGCATGTTTAAAGATAAAATGTTTGTTTTATTTTGAAATATGTGTAACGCCTTCGTGAGATGCATGCTTCTTTACTCTGATTTACGCAAATGTATGCCTTATTTGTTTAGTATAGAGTTGGGGGTGTTACACCAACAGAATACTGGAGCAGGTCACACTAAGACTTACTCTAAATGTGACCTTCAGGTAAACCGTATGTAAAGATTTTACTAAGGAAATCCTATAATATAGGGATAAGATAATTATCATCCTTTTATAAGGGATTAAACATTACTTGACTAAAAGGGCTACCTATAATAAAGAATTGGTGGTTAAATATGCTGGTAATGTGTGCCCTAGAATTCAGTTGGTGCTTGAGAAGAATAAGAGATTTGCTGAAAGGTGGACTCCAACTTGGCATGGTGATGATGAAATGGCTATATTTGGGGTAACAAATGGTATAGAAACATACAATGTCAACCTTAAAGAAGGAACTTGTGCTTTTAGGAAATGGAACTTGTTTGATTTCCCTTGTAGCCATGCAATATCATACATATGGCACAACAAAAAACAACCTGAAGAATATATTTCTGAGCATTACATGTATGTATGAAATATGTTGCATATTATGTCATGCTATTGTGTGAATCATATTTCTGAATATTGTATTGCTTTTGTGCAGGAAATTAACTTTTCAAAAAACCTACTCACACATCATCTACCCAACTGATGGACCACAACTATGGCCTATAGATAATGCATTAGTAACCAATCCACTTGTGACGAGAAGGGGAATTGGACGCCCCAAGAAGATGAGGAACAAAACCAACGACAAACCGAAAACCGCACATGTTCTACCAAGGAAGCTTCCAATTGTAACATGTCACAAATGTGTATCTACGGGCCTTAACATGAGAACATGAAAAGGAAAGAGGGTAGCAGATAGGGTCATGCCAAAGGGAGGCAACAAGACCAAAAAGCAAAAAAACTACCCAGGGTGGAAATAAGGCTAAAAATAAAAAGGGTGCAAAGGGAAAGAGAAAGAACAAGAAGTCAAAGGGTGCAACACAACCTACTCAAGAAATTGGATCATGCTCACAAGCACCACAACCTACCCAAGAATAACATTTTATGGCTTTTTATGTCAAGTCTATGGCTTATATGTTCTGTCTTTGTATTTGGTGTCATGAACTATTTTAGGTCACTTTGATATGTAAGAACTAAGTTCCATTTTGGTATGTAATTTGTCGCTTGGGTATGTTTATAAACTAAGAATTTTTTGGTATGTAACTATCATGATCTATGTTGTCATGACCAAAGTTATCATGTACTAAGTTTCAATATAATGCAAACATATGCAATATTATTAATTAACTGTCAAGTGTTTAATGATCAACTTTCATAAACTATAATTGTTCAACTGTCAAGGGTTTAAAGTAAATTGTACAAGCATTATCATTAACTTATGTCCAGGCCTTAAACTGGTGTCAACTTATGTACATACCTTAAATTGATGTCAACTTATGCCTTAAACTTATGTAGTAGGAAGAATATGAAGTTTCAATCTCCATACGACACGAAGAATATTTTGAAGTATTAAACATGTGCTTTTGTAACTGCTAGATTTTTATTACTATTTATTTTATTGTTTCAATTTTTTAGCAACCTAGTCAATTAGTGGTTGTTATACTTTAGGAGCAACCTAGTAGCAGTTGCTATACTTTAGGAGCAAATTAGTTTAATTATTCAATTCCCTAAAATCCTGGTTATGTGGGATAGATTTCAGTTTTTCCTTTCCATTATTTATTGTAACGTTACTATTGATCAAATCAATTCCGTTCCTTCAACATTCTGTTTTTTGTACTTCTCTGCCACTCTATATTTGTTATTTTCTGCCATTAAACTAACAAATTGGTATCTAGAGCCTTCTTCTTAGAGGTACCTATGAGTGAACCCAGTAAAAACCCACCATAATAAACCTTGCTTCAATTCATCAAATAGATGGATTCTGAAACTCCTTACACAAAACTAGTACCACCTGTGTTTGACGGTGATAATTATCACATCTGGGCAGCAAGAATGGAGGCTCACCTAGAAGCAAATGACCTTTGGGAAGCCGTTGAGGAAGACTATGAAGTTCTTCCTTTACTGAACATTCCAACTATGGCTCAGATAAAATATCACAAGGAGAAGAAAGCAAGAAAGTCAAAGGCAAGAGCTATTTTGTTTGCTGCTGTCTCACAAGACATTTTCACCAGAATCATGACGATCAAATCGGCATTTTAGATCTGGAATTTCCTCAAGGAAGAATATGAAGGAAATGAAAGAATCAAGGGAATGCAAGCAATGAATCCGGTTAGAGAATTTGAGATGCAGAAAATGAAGGAGTCTGAAACAATTAAGGAGTATGCAAACAAACTTCTTAACATTGCTAACAAGGTGAGGTTGTTAGGTTCTGATTTTTCTGATTCAAGAATAGTTCAGAAAATACTAGTGACTGCTCCTGAAAAATTTGAAGCTTGTATTACTTCATTGGAAAATACTCAGGATCTTTCAAAGATCACATTGGCGGAACTTGTAAGTGTTATGCAGTCCCAAGAGCAGCGAAGGTTGATGAGACAAGATGGTGCAGTCGAAGGTGCTTTACGAGCCAAGCACCATTATGGAGAAACCAGTAGAAAGAAGCATGTCAAGATGAACCAGCCATCAAGCAGCGAAAATAGTGCAAACAACCAAAACAATGGTAGGGGTAAAAAGAAAAACTACCCACCTTGTCAGCACTGCGGAAAGTTGGGTCACCCACCATACAAATGTTGGAAACAACCAGACGCAAAGTGTAGTAAATGCAATCAGCTTGGACATGAAGCTGTAATTTATAGGAGCAAATTCCAGCAACAACATGAAGCCAATGCCCAAGTTGTTAAGCAAGATGAAGAAGATTATATTTTTGCTGCAACATGCTATTCGACGAGGAGTAATTCTGAATGCTGGTTGATTGATAGTGGTTGTACAAACCACATGACATATGACAAGACTCTATTCAAGGATTTGAAGCCCACTAATGTTTCAAAGGTCAGAATAGGGAATGGTGGCTATATTACTACAAAAGGAAAAGGAACCATTGCAATTTCAACGTGCTCAGGTACCAAAATTATATCTGATGTTCTTAATGTACCTGACATTGACCAAAACATGCTAAGTGTAGGTCAGTTGATTAAAAAGGGATTTAAAGCATCCTTTGAAAATCAACATTGTCTTATCTACGACATTGCTGGCTGGGAAGTTCTACAGGTTAAAATGAGAGGTAAAAGCTTCTCGTTTGATCCAACAGAGGAGGAGCAGGAGGTCTATTTTACTCAAGTCAGTCCCACAAAACTCTGGCACAAGAGACTTGGCCACTGTCATCTTGAAAGAATGTTGAACATGCAAAGAAAAGGCATGTCAAGAGGTATGCCAATACTTTCTGATAATTGACCAAATTGTAATGTTTGTCAATTTGGTAAAAAAAGAAGAAAATCATTCCCCAAATCAGCTTGGAGAGCTTCTCAAAAGTTGCAGCTTGTTCATACTGATGTGGCAGGACCCCAAAGAACACCATCACTACAAGGTAGTCTATACTTCATTCTTTTCATAGATGATTTTACAAGAATGTGCTGGATATTCTTCTTGAAATTTAAGCATGAAGTGGCTGGAGTATTTATGAAGTTCAAGAAAATGGTGGAAACTCAAAGTGGCTGCAAGATGCAATGTTTAAGATCTGACAATGGGACAGAGTATACATCAACAAAATTTAATCAATTTTGTGAAGAAGCTGGTATTGAGCATCAACTCACAGCCCCTTACACTCCACAACAGAATGGGGTTAGTGAAAGGAGAAATAAATCGGTGATGGAGATGGCTAGATGCATGCTGCATGAGAAGGAGTTGCCTAAAACATTTTGGGCAGAGGCGGCTAACACAACAGTTTTTCTCCAAAATTGGCTTCCAACCAAAGTTTTGAAGGATAAAACTCCATTTGAGGCTTGGTATGGGTATAAGCCGTCACTAACCTTTCTTAAAGTGTTTGGTTGTGTTTGTTTTGCACATGTTCCACAGGTTAAGCGTGACAAACTTGATAAGAAGGCAACTCCAGGCATCTTTGTGGGTTATAGTTCAGTTTCAAAGGCCTACAAAGTGTATCATCCTCAAACCGGAAAAACGACTATTACTAGAGATGCGCACTTTAATGAAGAACAACAATGGAATTGGGAGAACTCACAAAGAACAACTAAACTATTTGGCAACATTGATGATAAGCATCCAGGACAGCAAACAACAGAGTTATTGCAGGATGAATTAGAAGACGACCCTCCAGTCAGAGGCAAAAGGTTGTTATCTGACATCTATCAAAGATGTAATGTAGCAGTTTGTGAACCTGGTAGCTGCAAGGAAGCACAAAAGGACCAGAAATGGAAAATTGCAATGGAGGAGGAGATGTCCATGATATAGAAAAACAAAACATGGGAGCTGGTTGACAGGCCTGAAAATAGAAAAGTCATTGGAGTTAAATGGGTTTTCAGAACAAAGCTTAATGCAGATTGCTCAGTCAACAAGCACAAGGCCAGACTCATAGTTAAAGGGTATGCACAAATTTTTGGTGTTGATTATTCTGACACTTTTGCTCCTGTGTCCAGATTAGATACAATTAGATTGATGTTAGTAGTTGCTGTGCAAAATGGCTGGAAAATATTTCAGTTAGATGTTAAATTAGCCTTTTTAAATGGAGAGCTACATGAAGAAATATATGTAGACCAGCCAGAAGGATTCGTGAAGCAAGGTGAAGAAGATAAAGTCTATCTTCTAAAAAAAAGGCTCTCTATGGCCTCAAACAAGCGCCAAGGGCTTGGTACAGCCAAATTAATGATCACTTATTGAGCATAGGCTTTTCAAAAAGCTTATCCGAGTCCACTCTTGATGTGAAACATAAGGGAAATAATTTTCTCATAGTTTCCCTCTATGTGGATGATCTTTTAGTGATAGGAGATGATGCAAGGCTAGTTGACGAGTTCAAGTAAGAAATGATGCAAGCTTTTGAAATGACAGATCTTGGTCTTATGACCTATTTTCTTAGAATTGAGATCAAACAAAGTGAGAATGAAGTGTTAATTTGTCAAAGAAAATATGCAAAGGAAATTTTGAAAAAATTTCAAATGGAGGAATGCAAATCTGTTAGCACACCAATGAATCAAAAGGAGAAGTTTAGCAAGGATGATGGTGCTGAAAAAATTGATGAAGGATATTACAGAAGCTTGATTGGATGTCTAATGTATCTCACTGCAACAAGGCCGGACACTCTATTTGCGGTAAGTCTCTTGTCTCATTTTATGCACTGTCCAAGTGAAATTCATTTGCAAGCAGTAAAAAGAATATTGAGATATGTTAAAGGCACTATTGATTATGGAGTCAAATTTGATAAGTGTCAAGAATTCAAGTTGTATGGATTCTCTAATAGTGATTGGGCTGGATCCATTGATGATATGAAGAGCACTTCAGGATACTGTTTCAGCCTAGGCTCAGGAGTATTCTCATGGTGCACAAAGAAGCAAGAGATTGTAGCACAATCCACCGCTAAGGCTGAATTTATAGCAGTAACAGCCGCTGTAAATCAAGCTTTATGGTTGAAGAAGATTTTATGTGATTTATCTTTGCAGCAGAAGAACAAAACAGAAATTTTTGTTGACAACCAGGTTGCAATTGCTATTGCAAACAATCGAGTATGTCACGGGAAGACTAAACATTTCAACATCAAGCTCTATTTTTTGAGGGAGATGCAGCAAAGTGGAGAAGTAAACTTAGTTTACTGCAAGTCTGAAGATCAATTGGCTGACATGTTTACAAAGCCATTACCTATCATCAGCAAATTTGAATATCTAAGGCAACTGATTGAAGTTTGCAGTTCCTAAAGCAAGGAGGAGTATTAAACATGTGCTTTTGTAACTGCTAGATTTTTATTACTATTTATTTTATTGTTTCAGTTTTTTAGCAACCTAGTCAATTAGTGGTTGCTATACTTTAGGAGCAAGCTAGTAGTAGTTGCTATACTTTAGGAGCAAATTAGTTTAATTATTCAATTCCCTAAAATCCTGGTTACGTGGGATAGATTTCAGTTTTTCCTTTCCATTATTTATTGTAACGTTACTATTGATCAAATCAATTTCTTTCCTTCAACATTCTGTTTTCTCTACTTCTCTGCCACTCTATATTTGTTATTTTCTGCCATTAAACTAACATGAAGTTTCTCAATGATGTTGTTCAACCTCATTAGGTGGTGGGAAGAGCAACCAAAAAATAAACTCTTTATGAGAAGGATGTAACAGGCTAAAGCCCAATGGAGAGCCCAAACAATATCATGAATGGGCCCAAGCATTAGTCTAGCCGACTTACAAATGGGACATGGGAGATTGACCCTAAAATCTGTGTAACACCATCCCTAAAACGGCACTAACAAAGACTTGCCAACTCCTACGAAAGACCCCAAAAACATAACAAAAAGGCATGTCCCTCTAAAAAGGAAAAAGCAAGATAATTTGTCATAGAGCCACGTGAGTTTGGCTAAAGTTATTAAAAATTTAGAATAAATTGAATGGTCCCCAATTGAAAGCCAAATCATTTATAGTGATGGAATCATTACTCTCATCATCGATGTCATGTTATCTCCTTTAGGTTCTCATTCTCATGCACATGAGCAAAGCAAAAATATCAACATAATTAGGATGATAAAGGGACCCTTTACAACCTATGTTCTATCGGCACCATTATACCTCATGCGTTGTAAGAGATTTAATTTCCTTTTTGAATGGGAACCATGTCCCTTCTTTTGGATTCTACACTATTTTAATGGATTTTAGCATATATCTCTCTACTAAACATTACACATGGTGATTCATTATATTAACTGTGATATTAAGACCACTCAAAAATCATTAAAAAAGAGTTAAAAAAGAAAAAAAAGAGAAGTGACTCGAAAATATTTTAAACGGAAGAGGGAGAAGAGAAAAATTGAAAAATGCATTTAGTTTGGCGTGCATTTTATAAAAGGCATAACAACCGGATTAGTTTGGCGTGCATTTAGTTTTACAATTAAAATATTTGGATTTAGACAATAACTGAATTATAATCAAATCCAAAATAATTTAACCGATTAATAACCATTTAATTATATCCGGATTATATGAATAGATAACCAAACCATTAATAATTAAACTGATTAATAATCATTCAACTATATCCGAATATTTAAAAATAATTTAAATTTGATTATAGATTTGAACATCACAACCGTATATTTTACTCACACCTCTATATACAACACCCGATTGTACTGAACAAAAAATATAATAGTAATGACCATCTTCAGAGAGATGATTGTAAGAGAGTTATTATATAGGCTAATTATGTGAGAGTTGTGAAATTCCTAAAGCGAGTGCAATCTAACTCAACTATCAATCCACTATCACGACAAATATCTTTTTAGCATTTAATTTTAGTTTTTTTTATGTGAGATAACAAAAAATGTCCTAAAAATGTGTTTTTTTTTTCTCAGTTGATTTACACTTAAAGAGAAGAGTTATTAGTCATTGGTTATATGAAACAACGACGTAATTGACTTAGTCTTGTTACTCCTATTCATTAAAATAGCAGAGTGGAAATCTCTGTTATTAATTCTTTTTCTCTTACGTTTTCGTTTTAATTTGTATTATTTTAAATATTTTGTTCATTTTTGAATCATAAACATTTTTATGTACTAAAAATATTTATTATTTACCTCAATTACAAAACTAAAATAGCACACATATGATCTTTTAACAATAAAATTAAAATAAATGATTAACCAACAAGAACAACAAAAAAAAATACAAATTTTTGAACAACCGTTCAAAAATTTTCTTCTGGGAATTTGTAACCAATTAGAATAATCAACAACAACATTAAATCTTTAAAATATATCAACTATAAAATCTTTAAAACATTAAATAGTTAAAGTAAACTAAACTATTTAATTTATTAAATATATCAACTATTTAACAATTCAACCATAATTAAATATATTATATAAAAAAATTCAATTACACATTAATTATATTATTTAGTGATATAAAAAAATTAAACTATTTAATAAATAACTGAAATATTTGTTAAAATAATTATTTAATGAACTAGATAATTATAATTTTAATAGTTAAAATATTAAATAGTAAATATATTAATAATTAAAATATTAAGAGTTAAAATATTAATAGTTCAAATATTAATAGTTCAAATATTAAATAATAAATATATTAATAATTAAAATATTAATAGTTAAAATATTAAATAGTAAACATAATAATTCAATAGTTAAAATAATATGAAATAATTATTTAATATATTTACTGCTAATTAATAAATAAGAATGAATAAAAAAGAATTAATAAATAAATAAAGCTTGTAAGAATTAAATATTTTTCTGATAATTAAATTTTTATTTTCATATTTAATATTTTTTTTGACAAATATTTAATATATTTGTTGCTAATCCAGTAACAATAATTAATATATTGCTGATAACTAAATAACAAGAAATATTATAATTTGCTTCTTTTATAAACATTTTAAAAATATGTTTAAATATTTTAATAGATTTCATGTAAAAAAAAGTCTCAACGCAATTTTTTTGAACATAAAATGTTTTGATTATTATTTTATTATATTTAGAATTTTAAACAAAGCTTAACTTCACTATATAAAAGATAATTTGCTACTTTACAATAAATATTTGTTGTTAATATCCAATTGATTTTATGAAGGTCTATTTCAGCAACATACACTTTAGAATGCATATAACCATTTTTTAGTTAAAGCTTGATAAAATACACCTTTATAAAAATAAGTGGGTGTATTTTAGCAAATTTCACAGGAGTTTGCTATAATACACCAACTTATATTTATGAAAGTGTTTTAACAACATGCACCTTAATGTGCATTTAACTATTTTTTTAGTTAATGCTTTCTAAAATAGACCTTCATAAAAACTAGAGCTGTCAAAATGGGCTAGCCCATATAGGCCTACCCGTCATTCCGAAAAATCATAGGGTTTGGGCCTTAAAATTAGAGCCCATATTTTTCAGGGCCTTTTTAGCCCAGTCCTGAAAAGTCCGCTACCCATTAGGACTAGCCTATATGGGCCGTGGGTAGCCCATCAGACTCGTATAATTATAAATTTTAAAAATATATATATTAATATTATCTTACTCCAAAATAGCATATTGATTTTTCTCACTTCACTAAATTTTATCTCAATTTTATTCAGTCATTCTCTTTTAAATATTATACATTAATATAATCAATATTTTTTCATCATATTATATTTATTTTTCTCTTATAATAAATATTCAAGTATTATTTTATACAATTTAGACATATATTGTATTTAGAAACACATTATCGTATTTATAAGAGATAATACAGTACTTAAAAATGTATTATATTTAAAATAATATAATTTTTAATTTTATTTATAATAAATATTATGGAGTTTTTATTTTAATATTTTTAAATAAAAAAGCCTATTTGTGGCCGGGTAGTCCAAAGCACATCTAGGGCCGGGCCCGGGTAGTAAATCTCGAGCCCATATTACACAAGGCCTTTTTGGCCCAGCCCTGAAAAGCCCAGGGCCCGCTATGGTCGGCCCATTTAGGGCCGGGTAGCCCATATTGACAGCTCTAATAAAAACAAGTGAATCTACGTTAGCAAATCTCATATATACATATTGACAGCTCTAAAAATTCTGCAAACGGATAATTAACGAAAACATCCGTCTGCCCCCCAGTACGTATCAGAGCGACAACCGACTCGACTCATGGCGGCTAATATTCACTCACTGCCATCACTTGCATGTTGCCAAAATAAAAGGAACGGCGAAAACAAGTAAAGGGTGAGATATCAAACAATATAAATGAAGTTATGATAAATAGTATATTACGGTTAGAGTCACAATATATCTCAATTCACACTTCCCGCCAAAACGGTTTATAAATCAAAATTCATACAATGTCACAACAATTCAGATGAATGAGACACGGCAATGCAAAATGCATGTGGTACCCAGGGCTTCAGCCCCCATCGCCAGTTGCCAATAAATAGAGGCAATCCAATAGGCATAAGCCTTCGTCACCGTGTGCCAAGTTCGGGCCGTCACTAAAATATGCAATTCATGAGACACAGATGAAATGCAACAATCATAAACACATCACAAAATATCGTTACAAAGGCAATCACCTATATCACCAAAAGTATCAATAATCATTGATAATTACCATCACTTTATTCTCCTGCAATTCATAAACTTTGTAGTATTTCATAATATCTCATCGCATCAAAACATCACGAAATAATGGATATCGAATCATTTCCGGGTACTCTTAATTTATTCCACTCGGTTAATTATTTCCAGTTTGCCATTTATTCATTTCATCCCATTAACCATTTACTCTCTGTTCACTAATTAATGTTACTCTAATTAATGTTACTCTGCTACTGTCAAGGATCTATTCCTGCTACTTCTAAAAATTAACTCTGCTAAGTATTATTATGCAGGTACAAGGAAACCTGCTATTAACACTACTTCTATCATGCCATAGAGTTACTGACACTATTTCATTGATTGCTTGCTATTCATCGGCTTCTGAATTTTACTCAAGAGATTGCTAATTTATTCTAAGGCTGCTAATTGAATTGATTTAAATTGTTAATTTAATCCACCAGTGTTACTAAATAATACTAATTACAACTCAGTACTTAATATGTTAAAGGTGGTATACAATTTTTTAATTAAATGAAAATTGACATAATGGACATGGGACTACCGTCCCTCTTCTGGTACCTACAGTCCCATGTGGGACTCCTAGGAGGCAAAGGCGCCCGCCCCACAACTATATTAAGCCTTCCCCACTTTGCTTCTTAAGGGACGCCCGTCCCTTCCTTTAGGGCTCCCCGCCCTTCAACCAATTTCTTCCCTTTTTCCTGTTTATTTCTTTTCAGGCTTGTGTTTTCACTTCGGTCTCAGAGTTCAATCAACATAGCATCACCAACATCACAAATTCATTCTCACATCACAAATTCATTCTCAATACAGAACTCATTATCGATTATAATTTCAAATCGTTCTCAACAATCACAGACAACACAATAAAACAAATAAGACTCATAGCAGCAATTGGTTGTACACAAAATTTCAAACAACAACACAACACTATCATACATACCAGAGAAATCAACCGAAAACACAGAGATCATATAATTCCCTAAGCCCACATACAACCCATCATACCCTTGTTAATAGAGAAAGAACCCCACCCTTACCTTTGGATCGAAGGTTGCTCTACTTTTCATTTCGGTCGAAATCCCCAAAACCGTCCCGCTAAGCAATTTGCTCGTGCTCTCTTCTTCTCCTATCTCTCCTCTTCTCTGCTACTTTGCTATTTTCTCCAAAATGTTATTTTTCTGGTTTTCAAAAACCTAAGTGATACTACCTCACTTCTATTCCAATTTGGGCCACTCAAATGCACACGTACAACATAACTCCCTAAGCCCATTTACTTAATACAATCTACTCCCTAACTACTCTATGTCATATTTAACCGGTTAATTTAATTAATCGAAAAATTCCCAACACGTCAAATATTATTTTAATAATATTTCTAATACTAAAAATATTGAAATTTACGATTAACTACCGACTCGGTCGCTCGAAATTCGCCAAAAATTGATAATTACTGAAATAATTCGAATTAATTAATAAATCGAAATACGGGTGTTACATCCAATCTCTTTCCAAATATTTTTTGAACTAACCAATTGATTGGTAATTTGTGTCAATCGATTGGAGCATTAATTCAATTGATTAACCAAACGATTAGAACAATATCTTAATGGCTTGCAATGGCTCTATATCGAATATTTCCTATTTGGGCATGGTAATCGATTAAAAATAATTTGGTCAATCCATTAGAGCATTATGCCAACTAATTGAGTAATTAATTTCTCCGATGGGTTATTTCGTTTTCTGGTTTTCCAACTCTTATATAAAGTTGTTGGCCTTCTCTTCATTTCACGCCTCTTTCAAATGATTTAAATTTTCTTTGAAATTTATCTCTCCATTCTCCCTCTCTTTAGAATCATTTTCTTCCACTTAAAGTTGCCATAGTGTTTTTGAGTGAAACTTTTTCTTGTGAGGAATATTTTGTAAATAGACGTGTTATTTATTTAATTCTTAAGAGTGAGATTCTCTTAAGAAGATTGTTTTAGGTTCGTGAGATAAAGTAGTCATAAGATCTCTGTTAAGGTTTATTGAGCTTTGTCGGAAAAAGTTCGATTTTTGGTTTTTTGAGATAAGCATGAAAATCTCTAAGTAGATTTGTTAGCTTAACTTGTGGTAATAGATAATGGTTGGGAATAAGTCTGTAAAAATATCAATATCAGCTTGTATTATGGTTCGTGATCAAAACCTGTAAAAGCTCATGAGTTTATAGGCAAAATCTGAAGAAAACCTCTTGGGGACAGAACTAGGCAAACGTTCGGCCAAACCTGGATAACTCTCTAGTGAAATCTCTCTAACCCTTACTCTTATTTTTCTATTATTTACTATTTTATCTCCGTTTCTATTTACTCTTAAATAATCTACTAACACAATTGTAGTCTTAGTCGAGAAAGATTTAAAAGTAATCATGAATTTTGAATACCAAAATGCACCCCTCGTGAGCTTGAGGTCACTTGTTAAACAAATATAACCAGATTGGACTGTCATCATTTATTTGCTTCACTTTTGCAGCTTGTTTAGTCAGCCATTCTTTCCTAAATGGCTGGTATGATCTATTTTACCTATCGGGGTGAATATTCATACTCCTTAGTTGGTCGGTGATGGAGGCTACGTTGATCTCTTGCCTTCTCCTTCCTTTTGATCATGTTACAATGCCTAGTAGATAATCTTGGCTCCCACGAGGTCAACATTGTCAGTGTCTGGTTTCTTGTGAAGATTGTGGAATTTTAGCTTAAGGTGAGCCGGAGATTCTATATTGCTTAAGATTGTTGCAAAGATTCTATCGAGTATGTAATTTTAGACGCTCTTCTCGGGGACCATAAGGAATTGCCAATCGAAAATACTAACATCATTCCCTTTCCCCATGCGTGGAGATATCAATTTAATGTATCCCCAAGGAAGGATTGTCGTGTCGTTGAACACATGCAACTCGGATCCCTCACAAGGCCATAAGTTTTCCTTCTTTAGGCACATATTCTCGAACAATTTTGAGTATATTATGTCACAGAAGCTGCCACCATCATTCAATATCAAGGAAACATCAAAATAGTTGATAGTGATAGTTATGACCAAAGAGAAGATATCATTTGGGATTACCTCCAATTTTCTCACTATACTAGAAACCAAGCATAAGTCTATCCAGACTTTTGGTCGAAGTGTTTCCGCCTTTCCTGTCGACGACCATTAATTATAAAATCATCCTCTTCATTGTCCCTCTAGAGGGAGCATTTTCCTAAGGCGCACCTACCCTGATGGGAAAAATATGTTGGCATTTCCCTCTGTGCGCATCCTTTTCTTTAATGCTTGCCTCTTTACCATTGGTTACCCTGTCAACTACTTTGTCCGGAGACTTGCTCTTCTGATAATCTTCTTGATCCCTTTTGTCGTCTTTGATGTATTCAGAAAGTTCACATCTCTTTATCAAACCCTCGATTGCATCTTTTAGTTGGATGCAGTCATCGGCAATATGACTGTGACTTTCATGGAAATAACAGTAATTCGTCTTGTCAGTCTAGGAGGATTCTTTAACTAGAAAAAGGTTTTTTTATCCCAGCCTTCCGGAATTTGGTGTTAGCACACTCTTGGTAAATCTTCTCCCAGGAAGTGGTGTGGGGAGTGTACTTGTCATGTCGACATCAAGTCTCGTGGTTAGATTTTTCCCTTTGTCGGTTGGATTATTTCCCTGATTGCCAAGTAGAGCTAGCATCTATAGTTGTTTGACTGGCTCCCGAGGAAATAATTTTTCTTCTAGATTAATGAAGGGTTAAGCCTTGTTTATAAGCTCATTCAAATCGTGGGCCTCTTTGCGCCCTAGATTCTCCCTAAATGAGTTGTTCTGCTTTAAACCATTTCAAAAAATCCAATATCTGAGGCTTTCGTTAGAGCCTGCCACTTCCATAACTTGCTGTTTAAAGTGATTGATATACGATCACAAATGTTCCTTAGGATAATTGTAACTGCTTCAGCCTCCTTCAGGACCGAGGAAGAAGTATGGTGCCTTATGTCCAACTAGAATTCAGGAAATGTTTCTAGTCTTGGTACAACTTGCGATGTTGGAGGCCTAAACAACGATTCTCCTTGCCGGAATCTTGGATTAGAATCTACAAATGGGGAAGGCTAAAAATAATCTTGATGTGGAAGAGCATTTGTGATGACTTCATCACCACCGTATTAAGGATGAGGAGATGAACCTCTCGCAAGTTGAGCAATTGCAGCTATCTCACATTGTGCGACAGAAGGAGTGGCTTTGAAATCTGTCATTAGTGGAAGATATGATAATCAGAGTTGATATATGATTGGAGAAAATCAGTAACATAAATATGTGGTTCAATTCTAGGAAATATGAATTTCTAGGATGAAGATGCTTCGGTACGGTGAATCGAGAGATGAAAGTTCAAACATGAAAAATGAGATAACCAAATGTTGATTCCCATAAAGGATGCCAATATTTGGTGAAGGAACCTGATTTGATCAGAGATCAGAGGTTGTGGATTGCAACAGTGGGCTCAAGCTTCTAGTACGATGGAAAAGGGTCTGACGTGCAAGGTTAGCACTCCAACACTCAAGTCAGAATGAGAGTAAGAAGCGAATGAAGTTTGAATTTAAACTGTAATTAAAATATGTCACGTTTCATCCTTATATAGTATAAAGATTACAATAGCTTGCTAATATTTAGGCGCGAGATATAGTGATACATTGGATGGATCTTGGGCATAGATCATATGTGCTTTAAGTCATGATAACATGGATTCTCTACTAGAGACACAATAGGTCCATTTATTCACTGGGTCGCAACTATCGAGCCTTTTGAATGACATCATTATAATTAATGGTGTCTCATATTTAAGTCACACTTAACGTTTTATTAAACAAATTAATTATTATAGGGACTTTATTACTTTGAAAACAAGCATAATAAATAATTTTTTTTATTATATATACAAGGGTTAAATATGACAAAGATCCTAAAAAATATCTCATCATTCAATTTTAATTCCTATAAAGATTTCTTTCAAATAATAGTCCTCCTAAAATTTTCTATCCACACTTTTGATCTTTGTCGTCTACTTCCTCTAAAGAAAGCTGATGGACACGCCACGTCACTTAAAGTCAACATCTTGGTTGACTACAAAAAATACATTAGATTGTAGGAGTTACAACCTCTCTAAATCCTTCGAATATGGTGAATCTACCACTTGTCATTAGATTTGAGCTCAAGAAGCTTAATTCGAACTTTGTAAATCTATCAATATGATTTTCGACCATGAACTACATCATTTGAAGCTTAGATTGTTGAATTTTGTAGCCTCTCAATTATCGGCTACCACCTTAGTTAAAATGCATGCATCTATTTTGTAAAGTCATGAGTCCCATTGCTGCTACAATCTCACAAGCTGGAACTGTTGTTATTCGCGGTGTTTGTTCATAGGCAAGCTGGAACTGTTGTTATTCGTGGTGTTTGTTCAATGGCAACCTTGTTTAACATTGGTGTTTCTTTTCCCTTGTATTTCCATGCAGTTCCATTAATAAATTAACTTCTACTTGTGATAGGACATTCTCATATCCAATTTTGACATCTAGAGAATCGTTTTTCTCTATGAAGATATTATTTCAATGAATTAAAAGTTACTGACCATATCAACTATGCGTGTTACATTTTTGTTTGTAACTTGATTATTTTTTTACTTTGTATACACATCGTTCAGAGAAGTGTTGTCAAATATCTGCCATGGCGGGGATCGATGGCAATTTTTGGCTCACCGTCATGGCTAAATTTGCAGGAATTAATTTCCCCCATCTAGGTTGCTTTTTTCAGCAGTAGGAAGGACCAAAGGGTATGCTTTATATTTTCGAGAATCTAGTGTAGAATGATATATTATGTGTTTCTATGTGTTGTGAAAAACGATGTCAAGAACAAAATATAATAGGAATTAGGGAAGATGAGAAGAACACAAGAATTGGTTATAACTGCTATTCTTTTACTTTTTATTAAAACAAGATTACAAGTTTACAAGAATAACAACTAACCTCTCTCACCCTAAATTAGGATTTGCAGCTTAGCAATGATGAGAGACTAGTATGCTATTTATAATAAAACTTAACATACTAACTAATGGGCTTTTCCCACAAGGCCCCTTAAACAAGTCAACTTAACAAATTAGGGTTTAAACACTAAAACCTAATTTAACATGCTAACAACCCTAGCATCTTCGACACAAGCATGTGAGCAACCTTCGACTTCATGCTTAATCCCGTCGAACCAAGAAACTACCCTTCGACCATACTAGAGTTCAATCCAATATCTCACAAATCTCCACCTTGGATCTAACTCTACAACATCAAGGTAACCACTAGCTTTCTTCATGCAGCTTTTTCAACTACATACAGTGGAAAAACTTGCAACTCGGCAATAATTTTGTGATCATATCAGCAGCATTGTGATCTGTCGAAACCTTCAGCACTTGGACTTCTCCACGCTCGATTACTCCTCTGATGAAATGCAACCTCACATCGATGTGCTTAGTTCGCTCATGATATGTTGAGTTTTTCGACAGATGTATTGCACTTTGACTATCACATTTAACAGTGATACCTCGACCTTGAAGTTTCAGCTCCTTCGCAAAACCTTCAAGCCACAATGCTTCTTTCACAGATTCAGTTAGGGCAATATACATACTCTGCTTCAGTGGTTGATAGAGCAACAACCTTCTGAAGTGTTGCTTTCCAACTAATTGCAGTGCCAAACATAGTGAAAACATATCCAGAAATAGATTTTCTAGAATCCATACAACCTGCATAATCAGAGTCGACATATCCTTTGATTACTGCTTTACTATCTTCACCCAAGACTCCACCATAAATTAGGACTCTGTTCAGAGACTCATTTATGTACCTTAAAATCCACTTCAATGCTTTCCAGTGAGCCTTTCCAGGATTCGCCATGTACCTGCTTACAAGACTTACTGCATATGCTATGTCGGGTCTAGTACAGACCATAGCATACATCAAAGAACCAACTATATTAGCATATGGGATGTTGTTCATATAGGCTATTTCGATATCAGTACTGGGACACTGATCAATACTCAGCTTGAATTGAGGGTTTGTCGGAGTCACAACTGGCTTCGAATTCGACATACCAAACTTTTCGAGAATCTTTCGTAGATATGCCTCTTAAGATAAGCATAACTTCGACTTCTTTCTATCTCTTCGAATGTCAATTCCAAGAATCCTGGAAGCAGCTCCCAGATCCTTCATATCGAACTCCTTATTGAGTTCAGCCTTCACCCTCATCACATCTTCGACATTATTGCTTGCTATGAGAATATCATCCACATAAAGCAACAAAATAACAAATGAATTACCAGGTCAAAATCTGAAGTAAACGCAGTGGTCGAACTGACTTCTAATGAAACTTATGCGTGCCATGAACTTGTCAAATCTCCTATTCCACTGTCGAGGAGATTGTTTCAGCCCATACAAAGATCTCTTTAGCTTGCACACATAATCTTCCTTCCCCTTTTCGACATACCCTTCAGGTTGCCTCATCAGGATCGTTTCATCTAGATCACCATACAAGAACGCAGTCTTCACATCCATCTGTTCCAGTTCAAGATCGAACTGTGCCACCATGGCAAGCAACATTCGAATGGACCTATGCTTCACAACAGGATTTTCATAATATGAAAAATATGGTACAATTAGTTGTGACATGGATATTTTATGGTTGATCAAACCTTTATAGATTGCGACTTCACCCGAGATATTATAGGATTATAATCCGACGAAGTAAGTTATGTGAAGAAAAATTGCACACGTCTCTTTTTTAACATAGTTTTGATATATTAGGATTCATTACAGGTTCAGGGAAGGATTACCATATAAAGTGAGGCAAATGACTCAAAGGGGGGACTTAATTGTTTCCCTCTTTAGAATTTTTGACATGTTAGTTTATTTTATGTATATTTACAATTATTTGCACAACCAATACAATTATGCTACACGTATCCCCCTATCCCCCTTTTTACATTATGTTGTTCACTTTTTAAAAAATAAGTATAATTTCCTTATTCTTGTAGAAATTAAAACAATCCATATGAAAACAGTTTAAGTTTATGCAGCAGTCCTTAATGAGTGTGTTCACAATAATAACGGTAAAATGTTATAATTTAACATTGACTTAACCATATCTATGAGAGTACAATTTCACCTCACAACCATACCATTTTTGTTGTGTTGCATGTTATGCATAGTATATTATGCACATATGCCACGATTTTTGAGAAATTTTGCAAATGAACTTGGACATTATCCTTTCTCATTATATTTTTCATAACCACTACTATCGAAAACATATTTAACCTCAGTTATATATGACGTGTTACCTCAGATTCATATGTGAGGTAACGAAGGGTGTCATAAAAGTGTGTCATATTACCTATCAGTTGGAATTCCACCGACGAGAAAGGTGTAATGATCATGGGTTCGATCCCGATCGATGACATTTGTAAAAAATTTAAACGGCGAAAAACACTTTCCCTTCTATTTTTTCATTTAATCTACGACTAAAACGCAATTGAGTTTATTATATCTAATGTGGATTTCTTGTTTCACCAAACCCTAACTAAACATATAACTTACACTAACCAATGATTTTCGAGCATTTTGTAACTTGTTATTCATCTCACATTGTTTAATGGTTCAAATCTCGTCCAGTGTTTCAAGTTCTTCATTTGAACACTTTCTTCTCTACTAATTCATTCTTCAATGCATAAAATTTGATGCTTTGCGAAATGAACAAGTATAGAAGAAAGTTGAACAAAACTAGAATATTCTTCAATGCATTCAAAGAGATTTTTATCATCAAAGAATATGAGATAAATGATGAGTTACAAAATGCTCAAAAAATCATTAATCAATGTAAGATATCTTTCAAATACAACATAATTTTTCATATTATTATTTTCAAAATCAATTTAATAGGTTATATGTTCCAAGAGAGTTTAGTGAAACAGACATTCGACATTAAATATAATAAACTCAATTGTATTTTCAGTCACTCTAATGTCCTTTTGACATGTTCGACGGAGCAAGATGAGAGCTACACAAAGAATCACATAAACATAATCTCAATCTCAATCTCAAACTCAAACTCAATAACAACAATTAAAAAACAACATATAGTTTTCAAAACATTGCTAAGTAGAACAACTAAATAACAACAACAATAACAACATCAACAACTCAAAAACAACAATAAATAACAACAATATTAACATTGAATCTTAATCTAAACAACAACAATAATTTAACATTCAATCTCGATCTAAACAACAACATTAAACAATAACAAAAAAAAAAAAACAATCTCTCAACAAAACTACATCAACATCAACAATAAACATATAATGCACTTATCTCAACAAAAATAACATATAACATTCATTCTCAGTTCAAACAACAAAAAAAGGTTCAACCTTTAGGATATAGGGTCTCAACAACAACAACAACAATGTAATATGAGTAGAGATGTTTGACGTACCAGATATGTCAAGAATAAGTGAAAGAAATAATTTTGGTCTTTCATTCTGGAAAGTATCAAAAGAAAGCTCTAAACACATCTCATTATTACAGAGGATGATATGTGTTTAGGGCTATCGTTGTTTAGGTCTCTTCATTAGGGTTATGTGTGTATTGTCTTAGTGTATTATTTTAGGCGAATGAAACCGATAACTACAAGCTAAGTTATATATAATAAGAGTAAACTATTTCACATCAGTTGGAAAACATAACCGAGGTGAAAATTGACTTATTTTTGGATTAAAAATAAAATATGAAGGAAGACGTCACTTTTAACTAAATAAAAACATAAACTGCGGCTATTGGATTTGAAACATGTATCTTGAATTAGTTTACCCCTTAATTATCTACGACAATCGACGAAAAAGATTGTCATTTTTAGAAAGAAAAAATGGCCCGTCTAGGAGTTATATCTCATTTTTTTGTTAGGTGGGGTGAAATCATTGCCATAAAATGTAGGGTTAAATATACAATATCCCCCTGTAATATCGACGAAATTTGCTTTACCCTTTGTAAAAAAAATTGGATCACCCCTTTGTAATGTTAAAATTCTATGTCTTTTGCCCCCTAATTAGTGCACAAGTTACCCCCTGTAATATATATATATATATATATATATATATATATATATATATATATATATATATATATATATATAAAACACACCCCCCAAATTCAGTGTTTAATTTGTACGCTTAGGGGGAATCCAAAAAAAATATTACAGGGGGTAAATCGGAAAAAATATATATTGCAGGGGGTAAAGTGGTATTAACCCTAAAATGTATTATTTGTAGTATTGAATATTTGTTACCTATATTAGACCTTACTATCTTTAATTTTATATCCACCTACCTTTCTATCTCATCAATGAATATCTTTAGAGTGTTTACTGATTGAGCTTTTTCATACAAGTAACAATTCTTGTGGATTATTTCTTTGATATTTATTTGGTGTGTTTTCCTTTAATGCAATCAAAACATATATTTCATTCACCAAAATCTAGTTGAATTAATCTTTAACCTTTTACTAACTTCACTACTATTTCTTTTGATATGTGAAATAATCTTTGGTGCTACAAATAAGTTGAACTCTCATTATATGTACTTCCTTTACTACTAACAACATGTTCAATATTAAAGAAAGATTATTTAAAATTAACATCAAGACTACTCTTTCTTTGGATATGTGACATAACCTTTGATGCCACAAATAAGAAAAACTTTCATCATATGTACTTCCATTACTACCAACAACATGTTCAATATTAAACAAATATTCTTTAAAATTAATATCAATATTAAAACGATATAAACCATCAACTAAAGTGTATGAACCATACTAGTACGGATATTTAAATAAAAAATTAGATTGTTTCTAATCATAAAATTAAAATTCAATTCACCTAACTGCAATATAAACTAAATTTTTAATACATCCAAGTACATAAAGGCAACTTTCAAATCTTTATGACATCCAATATCCAAGATCAATTTATACTTCTCAATTCCTTTATTTGTGTCTTCATTTTGTTTCACATATAAATAATCATTTCACTTCCTTTTGTGGTTTGGATCGAAAAGAATCTCTGCATAATATGTGACACATGAGTAGTTGTACTATAATCAAGCCAATGAGTATTATTTGTTACTTCAATAAGATTTCATTTGAAATTTATAAAATATAGTAGTTACCTCTCTTTTTGAACCATGTCTTACTTTTAGGACAATCCTTTTTGAAGTGTTTGTTCTCCTTGTAGAAATAATATATGTCATTCTTTTCGGGCTCCACCCTCATTAACCTTTAGTAGAGCTTTTCCCTTCTTATTGTCCTTCTTATCAAGCTTGAATTTACTTCTATTGGCTCCATTATGAGTAATGAAATGAATAGAATGATCCACAACAATTTCATAAAAACACTAAAACCACAATGCATCGAAAAATGAAGAAGCTAAATAACACTAACAAAAAAGAAAAACATATTTCTAAGTTAATTATACTAAATTAAAATAGATGGTTGTGACTCGAGTCCAAGACGGAGAGAATCATTCTTATAATCTCAATTAATACATTAATTTATTAAGGCTAAACATATCTTAAAGGCCTAAATAAAAATGTATGTGATTATGTCAACCGGTGAATACAAACTTTGAATGAGTGAAAAAGTTATATATTTTTTTGTGATTTTATGGAAATACATGACCAAATTGGAGGCGGTCTTACACTATATAGTTGTTTCGATGAAATTAAATCATGCATTATTGTGAATAATTAATGTCAAGATCAAAATGAATATGTGAAAAAGAGAGAGTTTCTTGATCAACCAACAAACCTTTAAGTTCAAGAAGAGAGAGGAGAGGGAGGATGAAGAAAGGGAAACAGGGTTGGTTAAAACGATTATTGTTGTGAAAAACGATGTCAAGAACAAAATATAATAGGGAATTAGGGAAGATAAGAAGAACACAAGGAATTGATTATAACTGTTATTCTTTTACTTACTCTTAAAAAAGATTACAAGTTTACAAGAATAACAAATAACCTCTCTCACCCTAAATTAGGATTTGCAGCTTAGCAATGATGAGAGACTAGTATGCTATTTATAATAAAACCTAACATAGTAACTAATGGGCTTTTTCCACAAGGCCCATTATACAAGTCAACTTAATAAATAAGCTAACTTAACAAATTAGGATTTAAACACTAAAACCTAATTTAACATGCTAACAACCCTAGCATCTTCGACACAAGCATGTGAGCAACCTTCGACTTCATGCTTAATCCTGTCAAACCAAGAAGCTACCCTTCGATCATACTAAAGTTCGATCCAATATCTCACAAATATCCACCTTGGACCTAACTTTACAACGTCAAGGGAACAAACTAGCTTTCTTCATGCAGCTTTATCAACTGCATACAGTGGAAAAACTTGCAACTCGGCAATGATTTGGTGATCATATCAGCAGCATTGTCTTCAGTCGAAACCTTCAGCACTTGGACTTCTCCACGCTCGATTACTCCTCTGAAGAAATGCAATCTCACATCGATGTGCTTAGTTCCCTCATGATATGCTGAGTTCTTCGACAGGTGTATTGCCCTTTGACTATCATATTTAACAGTGATACCTTTACCTTGAAGTTTCAGCTCCTTTGCAAAACCTTCAAGCCACAATGCTTCTTTCACAGCTTCAGTTAGAGCAATATACTCCGCTTTAGTGGTTGATATAGCAACAACCTTCTGAAGTGTTGATTTCCAACTAATTTATGTGCCAAACATGGTGAAAACATATCCATAAATAGACTTTCTAGAATCCAGACAACCTGCATAATCAGAGTCGACATATCCTTCGATTGCTGCTTTACTATCTTCACCCAAGGCTCCGCCATAAATTAGGACCCTGTTCAGGACCCATTTATGTACCTTAAAATCCACTCCAATGCTTGCCAGTGAGCCTTTCCAAGATTCTCCATGTACCTGCTTACAAGACTTACTGCATATGCTATGTCAGGTCTAGTACAGACCATAGCATACATCAAAGAACCAACTATATTAGCATATGGGATGATATTCATATAGGCTCTTTCGACATCAGTACTGGGACACTGATCAATACTCAGCTTGAATTGAGGGTTTGTTGGAGTCACAACTAGCTTCGAATTCGACATACCAAACTTTTCGAGAATCTTTCGTAGATATGCCTCTTGAGATAAGCATAACTTCGATTTTTTCTATCTCTTCGGATGTCAATTCCAAGAATCCTAGAAGCAGCTCCCAGATCCTTCATATCGAACTCCTTATTGAGTTCAGCCTTCACCCTCGTCACATCTTCAACATTGTTGCTTGCTATAAGAATATCATCCACATAAAGCAACAAAATAACAAATGAATTACCAGGTCGAAATTTGAAGTAAACGCAGTGGTCGAACTGACTTCGAATGAAACTTATGCGTGCCATGAACTTTTCGAATCTCTTATTCCACTTTCGAGGAGATTATTTCAGCCCATATAAAGATCTCTTCAGCTTGGACACATATTCTTCCTTCCCCTTTTCGACATACCCTTCAAGTTGCCTCATCAGGATTGTTTCATCTAGATCACCATACAAGAACGCAGTCTTCACATCCATCTGTTCCAGTTCAAGGTCGAACTCTGCCACCATGGCAAGCAACATTCGAATGGACCTATGCTTCACAACAGGAGAAAACACATAATTGAAGTCGACACCTTCTTTCTGAATGAAACCCCTAGCAACTAACCTTGCCTTGTATCTTTTCGACGTCACTTCTTCGATTCCTTCCTTAACTTTGAAAATCCATTTACAGCTGACTAACCTTGCCCCAGCAGGTTTCTTGATCAATTACCAAGTGTGATTATCATGAAGAGATTTCATCTCATCATCCATGGCCTTCAGCCATTCAGTCTTATTTCGACTCCTCATAACTTCCTTGTAGTCTCTAGGTTCTTCGTCTAGAACCTCACTTGCAGAGATTAAGATATAAGCTATAAGATCTGCATACCCAAGTCTCTGAGGTGCTTTTATGACTCTTCTCGACCTATCTCTTGACAATAGGTAGTCATCGACAGTTTCCTCATCCTCAACATCTTCTGCTTCTTCTTCGACTTCATCAGGGATATACAATTCAACATCAACATGCTTCACCTCAACAGGAATCTCTACCTGTTCCATCTCTTCTGCACTTCGACCATCATCATCATCATCATCAGTTTTCTTGAAAGCCATTTCAGCTTCATTGAAAACTACATCTCGACTAGTGATACACCTCCTGTGACCTGGCTCTAGGCACCATAGCCTATAAGCTTTGACTCCTTCAGGGTATCCCATGAACATGCATTTAAGAGCTCTAGGTTTGACCTTGTCTTGCCTAATGTGAGCATAGGCTACGCAGCCAAATACTCTCAATTTGTCGAGATCTGGTGGATGTCCCGACCAAACTTCTTCAGGTGTCTTCATATCTAGCACTGTCGAAGGACATCTGTTTATCAGATATATTGTTTCACAGCAATACTGATCCACCATCTTGATCACATAATTCCTCGAACAAGTCTTTGTTTTAAGTCATGTGTCAAGTGCAACCTGAATCCATAATGCACTCTCTTCTCGAGTCACTGCTTGAAACCACAAGAACATCAGATGATTCGAAATCATCTTGAACAATGGCTGCATTGCCATTATCCTTACCTCCACGATCTTTCAAGCGTTTAGGGCACACCTTTCTTGTGTGAACCCCCTTCTTACAATGATAGCATCGAATGCCAGATGCTTCGCCACTGTAAGACTTCGACTAGATTTTGCCCTTCTTCTTGTCAAACTTACCATCCTTTCGTAAGAGTTTTCCTTTAACGGCCAAACCTTCGCCAACAGTCGAAGGTTTATACTCCTTTCGTTCATTCAAGTCCTTAGAATATAAGGCTGATTGAACTTCTTCAAACATCAGGGACTCCCTTCCATACAAGAGAGTTTCTTTGAAGTGAGCATGTGATCGAGGCAAAGAACACAATAGTAACAGCGCTTGATCTTCATCATCGATCTTCACATCAATATTTTCAAGATCAAGAATCAGCTTGTTGAACAAATCCAACTGCTCAGCCAACACTTTGTCTTCAATCATCTTGAATGAATACAAAGCTTGCTTTAGGTAGAGTCGATTTACCAGCGATTTAGTCATATACAAACTTTCAAGTTTCACCCATAACCCTGATGCCGTCGTCTCCTTTGATACCTTCCAGAGAACCTTATCACCAAGGCTCAACAAAATTGCGCTGTGTGCTTTCTCGATCATATTCGTCTTCTCCGCTGGCGTCAATTCTGCATTCATGGCTGCCTCTCCCTTCAACGCTTCCAAGCAACCCTGCTGAACCAGTAGGGCTTTCATCTTCAAGCGCCACAGACCGAAATCATTCACTCTGGTGAACTTTTCAATCTCATACTTTGTTGAAGGCATCTTCTCCACGCTCACCGCACCAATTTGTTGTGAAAAACAATGTCAAGAACAAAATATAATAGGGAATTAGGGAAGATAAGAAGAACACAAGGAATTGGTTATAACTGCTATTCTTTTACTTTCTCTTAAAAAAGATTACAAGTTTACAAGAATAACAAATAACCTCTCTCACCCTAAATTAGGATTTGCAGCTTAGCAGTGATGAGAGACTAGTATGCTATTTATAATAAAACCTAACATACTAACTAATGGGATTTTTCCACAAGGCCCATTACACAAGTCAACTTAATAAATAAGCTAACTTAACAAATTAGGATTTAAACACTAAAACCTAATTTAACATGCTAACAACCCTAGCATCTTCGACACAAGCATGTGAGTAACCTTCGACTTCATGCTTAATCCTGTCAAACCAAGAAGCTACCCTTCGATCATACTAAAGTTCGATCCAATATCTCACAAATATTCAATTAGCATTAAAAGATTACAAGTGAAAAATAACAACCACCTCTCACCTAACAAGTGAGAGAGCAACCTATTTATAGACTACTAACATATGGATCTAATGTATGATGATAACATGAATACATGACATACTTCGACTACATGTTAATTTGACTCTGTCAAATTTTGAAGCTACCTCTGTCGAGTTTTGAGTCCAAAGCTACAAATCTCCATCTTGGAATAAACTTCAAAACACCAAGGGAACAAACTACATATTATCATGCAGTTTTATCAACTGCATACAATGGAACAACTTTCAACTTAGTAATGTCTTGGTGATCATATCATAGCATTGTCATCAGTCAAAACCTTCAACACTTTTACTTCTCATATCTCGATTATTTCTCTGACGAAATGTATTTGCACATCAATGTGCTTTGTCCTTTCATGATAAGTTGAGTTCTTGGACAAATGTATGGCACTTTGACTATCACATTTAACAGTGATTACTTGACCTTGAAGTTTCAGTTCCTTAGCAAACCCTTCAAGCCACAATGCTTCTTTTACAACTTCAGTGAGGGCAATATATTTGGCTTCAGTGGTTGATAGGGCTACAACCTTTTGAAGTCTCGCTTTCCAACTGGTTGATGTACCAAACATAATGGACACATATCCAGAAAGAGATTTCCTTGTATCCATACATCCTGCATAGACAGAGTCAACAAATCCTTTAGTTTCGACTTTGGCATCATCACCTCTAGCTCCACCATACATCAGAACTCTACTCAGAGATCCATTTCAAAGCTTGTCAATGCACCTTTCCAAGTTTGGCCATGTACCTGCTTACAAGGCTTACTGTATATGCTACGTTTGGCCTAGTACAGACCATAGCACACATCAAAGAACCTACTATGTTAGCATATGGTATGCCATTCATTTATGTTCTTTTGAATTCAGTACTAGGACTTTAAGCTATACCCAACTTGAATTGTTCAGTTGTTGGTGTTATAACTGGTTCTTTCAAATTCACTTTCTCAATATACAATTATATATTGTGTGTTTGTATATATTATATGTGTTTGTATCTTCCAGTGTGTAATTAGGAAACACAGATTAATTTAATTTTTTTCAGTTTTCATTTTCAAATATAAACATTGTTTGTTATGTATTTTTTAGTAGATTAGTGATACCATATCCAACAAATCATGGAAAATTAAGGATTTCATGTGTTATAGTTTCAAAAGCGTGTTATAGTTTAAAAAAATTAAGCGGGCTTAGCGGGCCAACCCTCCCCTTTACATCTTTAGCTCGCGGGGTTTTTTGTTTTGGCGGGGCAGATAAGTGGACGCAAAATCCAAACCCGCCATTTTAACACCCATAGTTTCAGGCCATATGGTGACCTATTCAACTTACACACATAATCCTCCTTACCTTTTTATTCATACCCTTCAAGTTGCTTTATCAGAATTGTTTCGTCCAGATCACCATATAGAAAGGCAGTCTTAACATCCATCTGCTCCAGTTCTAGGTCGAACCTAGCCACCATAGTAAGGAGCATTCTAATGGGTCTATGTTTCACAACATTATAGAATACATCATTGAAATCCACCCCTTTTCTCTGAGTGAAGCCCCTTACAACTAATCTTTCCTTGAATCTCTTCGACATAACGCCTTGGACTCCTTCCTTTACTTTGAAAATCCATTTATAGCTGGCTAATATGGCCCATGCGGGTCTCTTGATCATCTTCCAAGTGTTGTTATCATGAAGAAATTTTATCTCATCATTCATAGCTCTCAGCCACTCAATCTTATTTCAACTCCTCATAGCTTCCTTATAATCTAGATGTTCTTCATCAAGCTCCTCAGTAGAAGAGATTAATGAGATCTACATAACCATGTCTTGGAGGTGGCTTGATGACTCTTCTTAACCTATCTCTTGCTACCAGGTAGTCATTATTAGTTTTCTCATTTGCTTCAGCATCCTGTGATTCTTCTACAACTTCATCTTGGTCTTGAACTTTAACATCTCTATGTTCCACCTCAACAGGAAAATCTTCATGTTCTTGCTCCTCTTCTGAAATCTTTGCATTTTGACCAACGTCATCAGTTTTCTTGAAATTCGTCTTAGCTTCATTGAAAACTACATCATGACTTGTGATACACCTCATGTGGCCTAATTCTAGGCACCATGGCCTATAAGCTTTGACTCCCTCGGGATACTCAAGGAACATGCATCTCAGAGCTATATGTTCGACTTTTTCTTACCTAATATGAGCATAGGATACACAACCAAATACTTTAATTCTGTCGAGATTTGGTGGATTTTCTGACTATACTTCTTCAGGTGTCTTCATTCTCAAGGCAGCCGAGGGACACCTATAGATAGAAAATATCTTACACCTGAGTGTGATGGACTTCTTGCAGGCCCCCAAAGATCACCATGAATGTAATCAGGGGATCCATGTGTTCTTTGTTTTCCTTTATTAAACTTTACTTTGCAAGTTTTACTGAATATACAGGGTTCAAAGAACTCCAGCTTTTCGACTTTATCACCACCTAGTAGAGTTTTTTTCCCTAATTCGACCAGAACCATTTCACTGACATGGCCAAGACTCATGTGTCATAATTCGGTCTTCGTCACAAGCTTTGTAGATGCAAAATCTGTTGAACCACTTACAACCTCAACCACAATGATATACAAGCCTTGCCTCTTGATGCCTTTCAAGACTTCCTTCGACCCCTTTATGACTCTCAGGATACCTTGCTCTCCTTTGAAAACATATCCTTTCTTGTTGAATTGACCAAGAGAAATCAAATTTCTCTTAAGACCAGGTACATACCTGATGCCAGTCAACAAATTTATTGACTCGTCGTGGAGCTTTAATCTCACAGATCCAATTCCTACAGTTTTGTAGGCTTCGTTGTTTCCCTGCCGCACTGATCCACCATCTTGGTCACATAATTCCTCAAATACATCTTTGTTTAGAGTCATGTGCCAAGTGCAACCTGAATTTATAATACATTCCTTGCTAGAATTTCTGCTCGAAACAACCAGGACATCAGATGATTCGTAATCATCTTAAACAATGACAAATTGCCATTGTCCATGCTATCGCAATAACTTTTCAGCCTATCATGGCACACTTTTCTAATACGACCTTCCTTCGTAGAGTGGTAACTCCTAATAGCATGAGCAATTACCACCATAAGAATTTTGTATAACTTTACCCTTTTTCTTCTCAAACTTACCATACTTCGAGAATTTTCCTTTTATGGACAATCCTTCACCAAAAAATGGTTAAATGATTGGTTAAAACGGTTATTCAATTCACTTTCAGTTCAAGGAGACAAAGAAGAGTGAGGAAGAAGGGAGAGAAACAAGGTTGGTTAAAACAGTTATTTAATTCACTTTTTCAATGAGTGTTAAATAATTACAAGTGAAAAATAACAACCAACCCCTTTTCTAACAAGTGAGAGAACAACCTATTTATAGACTACTAACATATATATCTAATGTATGATGATAACACGAATACATAACTTGCATATCTACAACATCATCAATGTTGCGTACTGCACGAACATACTTCACCTACATGTTAATTCGACCCTGTCGAATTCTGAAGCCACCCTTATCAAGTTTTGTGTTCGATTCAAATACTAGTTTATGACTCCAAAGCTACCTGCAATATATCTATGTATAAAATTAGATTAAATAACAAAATTAGTCTAGTATCTCTCCTTAAAGTCACAACTATGTACTAGTTATAATGAAATTATAAAAATTCTCTTGTTGAAGTAGTGGATTTCTACTTGACCTTCAAAAACATGATTGTAAATTGATGTTTACTCTAATCCTCATTTTAGATTCTTACTCTAAAATTAAATAGACCAACAGTTAGAGTTGAGCTCAATTGTAAAGATGGTGGTAAAGTCAAATAAACAGCTGCTATTAATTAAATGATTTGAATGTGAAGAGAAGAGGACAAATAGAAAAAAGCAAAGGGAATGTGATAAGGTTTTGTAACGCCAAATGTAGTGCATAAATCCATTGCCACCAACTCTGAGCTGTTAGTTGCGTGCAATAAATAATAACTAATCAAATTCAAACCAATAATCAATCTCAGTTACATAAATAAACTCTTTGTTTATTTAAGTACAACATCATCATATTCATATTCATTAATCATTCCCTTCTTTAAAATTACTTAATTTTATATTTGAACTACTTTTAAATATGCATGCAGTAAAGTAAACTTTATCTTCCGACAATAATAACATGTTTCAAAACCAAACTATAACAACCAAAGTATAAGGAAAGTCGACAGTCACAAGTTTAGTATCTTAATCAAGAAAGAAAGAAAAGACAGGCCTACAAGGCTAAGGTAGTGCATGTCATGTGGGCACTATGATTTTCAACAACAGCATAAACACCACTGGCTTCATATTTATCACACAAAAATTAAAAAGAAAAAAACAATTAACTCATTTTCCAAACAGAATCATTACCGAATAAACAAACACTAACCTCGTAGCCTTTTCCTCTGTCATTCTCATTAATTATTACTATAATTATTCATAAAAGTCTTCATTTTTTTGGCTTTCTTTCTCATTATTACACACACTTGCACTTTCGTTGTTTTCTACTTTTTTTCACCAAAGTTTCAATCTTTGCTACTTTTCAACTATACCCACATGTCTCTTTTCTCTACCACAATGCCTCATTGATTTGCAGCTCAAGTTTCCACAATTCTCAGTTTTCATACCAGTTATTGGTATATATGCTGATTTGTTCTATGTGAAATTTGAATCAGTGAATTATTCTGTGTTTGGTAATCTTCAAAAAAAGCTATGAATTTGCTCGCAGTGATTGTAACTGTAATCCAATTGTTGTTGTTAAGGTTGAATAGTTGGATTCTGTAAATTGGTTCAGTGTTCTATTTGTAGCACTTTTTTCAGAAACTTGATGATTGGTTTGGTTTTGGTTTCTCTGATTTGGCTTTTAATGGGTGAATTTTGAGGATGAAAACAAAGTCTTTTTCTTCTTCTGTTGCCATGAATCTTCAAAGATTGGTTTGCATGAATACTTTATTGTTTCTATTGAGTTGTTTTTCTGCTAATTTTGCTATATATAGATAAAATTGGTATGCATCTATAAAGGAATCTTGTAATTTATTGATTAAAATTCTCAATTCAGAATTTTTATCAAACTTCAAGAAAATTGTGTTGGTTTTGAATTTTTGTTTTAGACTATTCAAGTACTGAATAACTTGTGGCATTGTAGAGTGCAAACTACAAAGGGATATTGTTTTACAAAAGTCGGAACCGGCGAAATTCTAATGGAGTGATACTTGGAAGGTGAAATTGAGGGCATGAGAGTCTTTTGGTAGACTGTATGGGAGGCTTATTGCCTTTTTTTGAATTCAGTCAAGGGAGGATGGCCAAGAAAGTTCATGCTCACAAGAGACATCATGTTGGTAAGTCTTGTTTTTATATGTTTAAGATGAAAAATAAAATCTTCACTCTTGCTAAGATTGGAAAAAAAGTGATTAGTCTGTTACAACTTTTTATGAGTACATGTTGCTGATTTCGTAATTACGTTGTGCTCCGCGCAGACTTCGAAACTCCTCGAAATAGTTTAGATCTGCAAGAAGAAACATCTCGGAAATACGGTCCACGAGGAGAATTACCGGTAAGTTTAGCTTCATGTGTCTTGTTAAGTGTTTGAAAACACCATAATGATTGCAAAATAGAAAGTTTAGTGAAGGTATTATGTTTTTCTACTCTCATTCTTGAATTGAATTGTACTGTGATGTGAATTTTCAGCACTATTATCAAGTAGAAGAAGATTGGCCTGAAAATAATGGTTACTCAAACACGGGTTCGATGAAAAAGCTGATCAATGAAGAGCTATCGGTGCGATCAAGCACAAGGCAAAATGCACCAAGCATTGTGGCAAGGTTGATGGGGTTAGACATGATGCCGGTAGAGACTAAATCTGCTGTTCCATCGGATAAAAGAATAAGTGAAAATACAGCGAAGAAGTATTCGAACAAGAGAATGAATGGTTCCAACTTTAATTCTTCTAGCCATATTGAACTTGATTCGGTTTATGAAATCATAGATGACGATGATGATGGATGGAGCCGGAGTTTTGGAGAACCAAGGCCACGGGAACATCCACAGGAAGAGGAACTTCAGAAATTCAAGAAAGAGTTTGAAGCATATCAAGCAGCAAGGTTTCAAGAATGTTCGAGGTTTGCTGAAATCGGCAGTGTTTCTAGCCGATTGATTTTTCAAGAGAATCTGAATAAGGAAAAGGTTGCACATAATACAAACATGCAAAGGAAAGTATTTCCTTCAAATAGCAGAACTCTAAGTAGAGACTTTGAAGAGTCCTTAATGATAAAATCTTATAACAGATTAGGGGCATCTTCTCCGACTCGAATAGTTATCTTGAAGCCCGGTCCTGATAGTATCTTCAGTCATGAAGAGAATTGGACCAGTGCATCAGGAGCTTTACCAGGGAGACATAGTATAGAAGATTTTCTTGAGGAGGTGAAAGAGCGTCTGAAATGCGAACTCCAAGGAAAAAATGTTGCAAAAGGTTATGCTGTTCGAGGAAGTGAAATTGAGGCCCTGCGCAATAAAAAACCATCCGATCCTAAACTCATTGCTCGTCAAATAGTAAAGCAGGTAAAAGAAAATGTGAATAGAGATTCTGACTCAAATTCAGGCTGCTCAGAATCAACAAGATCATACAAAGGTGAAGAGAAGTTCAAAAGACCGAATTATCCGGAATTTATCAGTAATACAAGGAGTTACTTGTCAGAGAAGCTAACAAACACGGTAACAAGTGAAGGACGCGATGATGATATTTATGAAGTGAAGTCAAGATCACATGCATTTGACAATCCAAGAGTTAGACTCAAGAAAACGGAAGGTCTTTTGCATTGTGCAAATGAATGGGAAATATCGAAAGAGGAAACGGAAATACAAACGGGATCCTTTAGGCACGAACAAGACAGCGACATTATGCTTCACAAGGAGTTCTTGTCTCCAAGGAACCTTGTAAGATCATTGTCTGCTCCTGTATCAAGATCAGGAACATCATTTGGAAAGCTTCTTCTAGAGGACCGACACATTTTAACTGGCGCTCATATTCGCAGAAAGCTTGAAGCTGTCGAAACTATGTCTGTTGATGTTAAAAAACCGAAAAAAGAGAGGTTTAATCATATTAAAGAAAGGGTCTCCAATTTTAGATACAGTTTTGCACTAAGAGGGAGGCTTTTCGGCAAGAGGAATCAATCAATGGGCGAATCACACAGAAATGAATATCGTCCAGCAACAAGAGATATCACAAGTGGCCCAACAGTGCTTATGAACTGTGGAAGCGAAAGACATGTAAGTTCACCATATATTTATTTTTTAACTCTTTTATATTTCATACATAGTTGTTTAAATAAATCATTTGATTTTCTGTATATGTTTTCTAGGAGAACTACACTGAGGTACCTCCTAGTCCTGCATCTGTATGCAGTAGTGTTCATGAAGACTTTTGGAGGCGAACCGAATATTTAAGTCCAATATCAACTCCTGATGTGTCATCAAGAGATGATACTGTTATGCCTCAAGTTTTCAGAGATATCAGCTCAGGTTTAAATGGTATGATACAACTCTATGTTTCAAGTATTGAGCAATGCAGTGTGAATATATTTTCAAACTCTTTCTGATAGATTTCTTTGCTTGTTGATTATGATAGAGTTAAGAAGACAACTCAATCAACTTGATTCTGATGATGTTGATGTTGAGGATTTCTCTATGAAACATAAACCTACTGAGACTGAGTTGATGCAATTAAACGATCCAGCAGAATCTTACATAAGAGATTTACTTCTAGCATCTGGTCTATACTTCGGTTCTTGGGACAAATCTTTGTTAAGAGGGGACACATATGCAAAGCCTATTGGAAATTCCGTTTTTGAAGAAGTTGAAGAATCTCATAAGAACTTAATCAATGAGAATGATGCAAATTTTACAAAGGATCAAAGCGAGAATAGCCACAAGATTTTGCTCGATTTGTTAAACGAGGCACTTTCCGTTGTTCTTGGACCGCCTTCCACATTGTCTAGATTCAGAAAGAAATTATGCAAGTCTTCCATGTTGCCGCCGCCTCAAGGAAAGGAACTATTGAAGTTAGTATGGGAAAATATCCGCGTTTTGTTATATCCTTCATCTGATATATCTCATTATTCAGTTGATACTTTGGTTGCTCAACACTTGAGTTCAATTCCTTGGTCTGGAATAATCAATGATGAGATAAATATATTAGGAAGAGAGGTAGAATGTCTTATAACTAATGATCTTGTTGAAGAACTCACAAAGGATTTGATTTGAGAAGTAAAGTTTCACATAATAAAGAGTTCCACAGATTGTAGTAAGGGTTATATTATACATGATTGTTACACAAAGTGGAAGATAGAAGAAGCCTAATTGATATAGTTTTGCTGATGGATATTGATATGTGTGTATATAAAGTGTTGTGAGTTTTTGTGATGTAGGGGACATTTTGAGTGATAATTCTTAGTGTACATGAGTGAAGTGAATAAGTAGATTATTTTTTCAAAACAGCTAATTTATTGATGCTTATTGTTGTTGAGTTTTTTTTTTTTTCTCTAACTTATGTAAATGTGTTTAACTAGCTGATCAAAACATGCATAATTTATAAGAACAAAAACTGAAGAAAAAAATAGTGAAAAAAACAGATAACTATTTATTGTGTGTGAGAAAAATATATGAAGCAAACGAAATTGCCCTCACGCAGGATCGAACTGCGGACCTCCAGTTTACAAGACTGGCGCTCTACCACTGAGCTATAAGGGCTGATTTGTTAATTTTATGTCTTTTTATTATTTAAAATTATTTTATCATATATTCATAAATTTCTACATGCTATTCTTTGCTTAATTATCTTTAAAATAAACAATCGTTTTCTCTGCCAATGAGGAAAATTAGTTGATAGAATGAATTCTTTTAATGTATTGTGATTTTAACAGAAATTGTCAAAATTATGTTCGATAAACAGTTTAATAGAAATTACTTTTATTATAAAATTAATATTCTTGACATATAAATCTCATTGGTTAAGTCTTATATATGAAATATTTACACAAGAGTATATTCTAATTTAAGGTTTTAACGTAAATACTTACGTCCCAACAGTATATTCTTATATTGTTGCTGTTTATATTTACACTACACCACAATTGTTTATTCCACCCAAATTTTCTCTCTTTATTAAGAAACTCCAAATCATTATTTTTCCTCCACATTTTTTAGTTATTTTATATTTATTATTTTGACGTGTTTCACCCATAATTATAACTAGTTTTAGACATTAGTGGTGTTTACTTATCTGTGTGTTTGTGCCACACTGATAATAAACTCTGAACAAAATTGTATTTGATTGTTGGTTGATTGTGTGTCTGCATTCAAAATTGTATTTGATTGTTGGTTGATTGTGTGTCTGCATTCTAACTCAATCGATTATTATAACAAAACTTTATCAAATGGCATTACACTAATATCTGTGTGAGTGTGTGTGTGTTTCATTATTTACAACTTTGGTAATGTTGCTGTACACTCAAATCAAAAAGTCTGATTTCGTATGAGAGCATTATTTATGTTGAACTGATCTCTCCACAACTAGTAGTAATAACAACTTCGGTTTCTTCATAAGTCTCAACTCCTAGCAGAACTTAAACGCTGGACTGCTCGTTCTAAACACACTTTATGTCTTTGTAAGCCATGCCACTTATCATTACTTGAGCCCTCATTCATCAGTCCAAACTGGGCAATTTGATCATGCAGTGCCTCCAAGTTGACTAGAGGAACAGTGGTTGGTCGTCCATGAGCACACTGCAAGGTGAATCGCTCAATTTATCATGAAAATTGCCTTCCAAAATCCATAAACATGAAAAACCTAATATATCTTACCTGGAAACAGAGTGATGTATGCTTTAGCTCTTCAACTAGAAGGGAACATTCTGATGGTAGCAATGAATCCCCAAACATAATTGCACCTTCAGAAAAAAGCGTTTATAAAATTAAAAGAAACTGCAATATGTGGATGAACACATCATAAAAGATGGGAATTATGGCATATGTTATTCAGAAAATAAAAGAATAATTCCGTGCAAGCTCCAAAAATAGGGAGACTTTGGTAATGCCTTTGTAGATTATTATGTCCAGAGCACTCTAGCTTCATTGGAAAAAAGATCCTCGTTTACATGTAAGAGCAAGGCTTTCCAAACTTCTGAGCGTAAGTGGTTGTAGCTAGTAAGATTAGGCATGTACCTCTGCACGCTTTCGAATTTAGGAGTCGTACAACGGAGGGTGGCATTGTTGATGATCCATCAGTTTCAGCAAGCTAAAGGTAAATATATTTTAAAGTTAAAAGTACTAAAGTTGTCCATTTATTAAACAATGATAACTTGAAGTAGGAAGGTTTTAAACAAGATTTTTGTAACCTGCTGAAGAAACTCTAATAGATCAACATCGTTTAAATTGGCACCTAAAATGGACGGTACCTACAAGTAAATAATTAACATCAGTAATATGAAAAGCAAAATAAAGTCACATGTATTTAAAAGAAAGTAAAAAGATATAGTGCTGACCGCAACAAGGGTGATGGTCATTTGTTGTTTGTTGAGAATATCCAAATTCCTGCAAAGATAATCAAAATCTTGATTCATTACAGAGATAATCAAAGACTCTGCAGTACAGAAACAATGGTTATCTTATAACTATTTCAAACTCCACCAGACAAAATGAGGTATACCTTCTAAAGGAATCAGAATTTTGAGTATGAATCTTACAGATCCATCCCCAATCTTTTATCTGTTCACTGTAACTATTAAGCAATTGATAACCCATCTCTGGCAGCACCTGCATGAAACATCTTTCTAACAATTTAAGAAATTCAAAGCTAAAAAAACATGCCACGCTTGACATCTAAATAATAATAGAAAGTATAGAGAGAATAGACATTTTCAGTTGCAACTGATTTTCATTGATGTGAAAGTTGCAAGAGAGAGAAACTGTTTGTATTTATAGTTGCAAACAGTTTACCTGCTATAGCAGGTTTTCCTATTACATACTGACAGTTGTCAGTGGCATTAGAGAGCTGGGAGAACTAACTGAACAGTTAATTATCAGTTAGGCAACAATACATGATTTAAAAGTCTAGCTGAAATATATCTCTAATACATACCAGCTCCTGTTCAGCGTCTAGATAGGTTATTGCTTTTGCTTCTCCAGATAATACCTAAATATTCAACTAGTTTGGTAAGTCATTCTGGAGAAATATTGATGCCCTATTAAATGCAAACAGTTTACCTTTTGACGTAAGTCTTCTAGTCTGATTCTTTCATCTGCGGCATGCTGTGAAAAAAAAAAAAAAAAAAAAAAAACTATTGTCACAATGTTACACATCCAACTTTCCTGAAGGGGGGTTCTCAGTTTCCACAGGTCAGGAATGTCGCACGTAATGTATGCACTTGACAAGCATTTCTGAATGCTCTTTAAGTCATCTAAGACATGCTGGGAAGTCAAGGAGGTGAGGAAGAAGACACAACCCAATGGGTATGTATGGTAGAGGCAAGTAGTGTTGGGGGAAATGTGTTGTGTGGGTGTCTCCGTAGAGTACATTATGCCTGCTCAAAAGGAAAGTGAGATAAAAGACATCTTGGGTTGTGCTTTGAACCACAGTTCAAGTTGAACTGTACTAGACAGATGCAACAAAAAGACTAACCAGGAGCTGCATGTGCATTCAGAAGGTTAACTTGTAAATATCTGTTATGCTATGTCTTTGTAATGATGTGATGTGTCATAGTGAATATTCTCCAACCCTATGCATGTTAACCAGGAGAGAAATTTAACCATAATGCAATAATGTTCAACGACAGACCTGATCAATAACGGCAAGGGTTTTGCCAGCCATGATTGGAATGAATTTCTTATCGACCTGATGGAGAACTTTGGCATCCTCGAGGCATTTCTTACTAATTGTTTCAGGTATTAGTGAATTTCCGGCAAGATGCAAGAATCCAGAAGAAATGTCAAGTATATTGTTTTGATTTCCAATATCAATTAGTTTATCGTTCTTCTGCACAATGATTGTAATCCTAGTCAGATCACAAAATCTCCAACATAATAACTAACATCTCCAATGTAATGTATTATGTCTCAAATATTGACAAAATTACTTGAGTTTGAGGTGAGTGGCTCCTCCATTTGTTCCCATAATCTATGGGATCTTGCACTTCCCTAGATATCAATTCTGAAATACAAGATAACATGGGTTTGACAGCAAATTACTAAGTGAAAGATTAGACAAATAATTTAAGTGCTCATTTATTAATCATATAAACATGGAGGAAAATTACAAGCATAATCCATTCCAATTGACAGTAAACTTCTTCAGCACAAAAGATAATAGAAAATGCAAAACTTCAACAATCTCTAGTCTTTATTTATGGCAGATTTAACAGAGAAATTCCCAGTTTTACACAGCATAAGGTAATTTGTATTAAAGAAACTTCTTATTTAAGAAATAAATAGTTTCTCAAGATACTATCCAGAGATAAGACATGATCCCTTTCAACTCACTCCTCATTCAAGGCTGGGCAATATTTGACATGGTTCTATGGCAAAACTATTTCAAATTAGCAGATGTTATTGGGCAAGACTTATGAGACAAGATTTGCCAACACATTAAACTTACCCCTGAATTGATCATTCTGTTGAACATTGAAACTTTCAAAACCATCAGTCTTGGCAATGTCATCAATCTGTGGAGCCCCGAGAAACTCTGAACTCCGTTTTTCATTAGTTCTATGATCAGGGAAAAACCACAAAGGGTCAATGAGAAGTTATTACCAACCGTTTAGCAGCTTAAGAAAGGGTCAATAAGATAATAATACTGTACTTCAAATCTTGCAACAGATCTTCATTGCTGGGGTGAAAAGCACCAGAAGGATGTTGAGAATATTTAAAATCACTGGCTTCTGCAGATTCAAAAGCATTAGTCCAATTTGATTTATTAAATATGTTGTTACATTAGAAAAAGGGAGCAAAGGATGTTAAGCAAGAAAATGGAAAACCTAGAAGATTGGTAGTAGGTTGGGATGCTTGGCCAGTATATCTTTCAGCTATCATATCTGGAAGTTGATTTAAAGAGAAAAACCTCCTTTTACTTCTATGAAATGGTGGAGCTGAGAAGCTTCTTTTCGATCTAACATGAGTCTTCTCCAAAACTGGATGCCTAAAACGATCCCTTTTGCCGTTGCTAATGTTGGGTCTCGTACAGTTTCCAACATATGACTCAGTTAATAGCAAGTTGGTTTCCTCATTTAAAATATCCGATCTTTTTGGGAAATATGAATCACTGAAATCAGGCCAGTCAACCAATCGGTTAAGAATTTCATTAAAATCAACAGCACCATCAAAACTAAATCCACTATTTGCAAAACTTGAGGTGCAGGTTTGCTGGTTAGCATGCCTTGACATATCATAACTGAAATTGTATTCTTTTTCTTCATCATCAAAAACATGTGTACGATGGATCCTTTTGCAGTATTTAGATGCTCCCTCAAGATTGTAACTGAAGTTGTTCCCAATTTCTTCATCGTAAAAATTTTGTGTATGGTGAGTCCTTTCATAGCATCTAGATGCTCTTTGAAGATCACTAATATCATTGGTATGATAAACACCCAATGCAGTAGCCTTAGGTGAGGGACTTTGATAAACAGGATGCCTTTCAGAGTTTGGTAACTGATCACCAGAACTAGAGTTTCCTATTTGTGTTGCTGAATACCATGAAACTGAAGGTCGACAATTTTCTTTAGACTGTGCTCTTAAAAGAAAATCAGAATCTTCAGACATCTTCAATTTTTTTGCAACTTCTACACATGGAAGGGCATTTAAATCCTTACCTATGAAACAATCCCCCCCTAGATTTTGCTTGCTCCAAAAGCTAAAGGTTTGGAGTTCAGGCTCATTATTTACGAGCAAAGCCTTCTCATGCAGAATACTTCCTTTTTGTGTAGAGCAGCTTTTTAGAAAAGGCTTTTGAAAATCCCCATCAATCTCTACATCATAACCGAACCCATAGGAGTCATAAATGGAATCACCTTCAAATGATTCACATAGCACACTAGCATCTACTTTATCTAATTTTCTTCCATGTGAAGAGCTTGTTGCATAAAAAGGTATATTATCATATAAATTTTCTACAGCAGGACGCATACCATCTGAAAAATAAACTCCTTGCAACAAATCATTGTTATCATACGTCAAAAAATTGTTGTTCTTTTTCTTAGTGGTAACCATGCTTTTGGCGTATGAAACGTCTAGTAAATTTCCAGAATAACCGGTCCAACAATGAAGCCCTCCCATGTTTTGTTTATCTTTGAACATCTCAGTCCTTCGATGTAAGTAACCAACATTGGTTCTAACATCCTCCCTTTTGCATTCATGATTGTCATCTTCAGTTAGCTTGTCTGAAGTGGAAAAGAAGAGGTCTAAACAACCTTTACGATTTTGGTTTCCAAATTTTGATATATCTGCATTGAAGATATTTGAGAACAATCTTTAAATGTTAAAAGAGAAACCAAACTAACATGATCTTCTGTAGCCTAATTAGCATTTATGCAATTATTGTTCAAATAATATTTTCCTACGATATGTATGTTACTTGATCAGAATTTATCAGACTTAATTAGTGTAAAGGAAGGAAATTACATGATCGCCAAATTAGAATTTTACCTGCTTCCGCTGAAATGGTGTTGACATCTAGATCTACTTTTTCCTGTTGATCTTTTTGAACAGTATAAGTGGCTTTATTGATGGAATCTCCTGCAAGGATCTCAAAGATTAGTAAAAGCATAAAAACTGACAATTCATTATATTATATATATCATCAATAAGACGCAGTGAGAGGGTATACCATATGCTATGCTTCCCTCCCAGAAATGTTTGATGACCTTTTCAATGAAGTTTAGTATTGGAGTCCAATCCTTAGAAAGTGGGGAAAAAGAAAACAATCAAATTTGTGTAGGATGCAGGGCTGGGATAAAATAACTTATACTGAAACTATAGCTAGCATGGGAAAGAAGCTTTGAATCTCTGCTAGCTGTTCTTTGTTGAAGTTTATTTACACCACCCAGATTACATGAAGTATTATATAAGCTAAAAACTAAACTAGAACACCAAGACCCAAACACTTACCCACTAAATGAGGTCATCTACATGGATCAGTTAATGGCATAAAATCTTGTCATGTATTTGGTCCAAAGATGGACTATTTATCTCTCTATACTCTCTTAATAGTTTGACAAATAGTCTTCTTTGACCTCTCTCTACTTTTAACAATTGAACAATCTTCTATCTTTTTAACCTTCTTTGCCAACACTTCTTTACAGACACTTAGACCACCTAAGACGAGATTCTATCATCTTTTCTACAATGGGAGCTATCCTAATTTTTACTCTAATGATTGTTTTTCTAATTCTATCTTGTCTTGTTCAAAGCACTCATCCATGTAATATTCTCATATTTGAGATACTAAGTATTCTTCTCTCTTTTTTTTAGTCCTTACTATTCAACTTTCAATTCCATAAGACATTACAGGTCTTATTCCTGTAGTATAGTTTTCCTCTAAGTATGTGTGGTATTTATCTATTATAGATCATAGCCAAGACATTCTCTATTCATAGAATTTGGATTGGACCTAACTCAATCTTACATAAGGGAAAGAGGGCGAGCCGATCTATGATCTGGGAAAATAGGGTGGAGAACTGCCTATGGGTAGTGAGAGGCTGTGGCTAGGATGTTGTGTTAAACAAAGGGAAGACAATTGCAATGAAGGCAGGGGCCAGAATGAGGTGGTTAGGGTTTCAGAAAGAAAGAAAAAGAACAGAACCAGAATGAAGGCAGCTAGGGGTCTTTAAGCGGAAATGAGAGCCTCAAGAGCGAGAGCTTGTAATACCATGTGAAAACTGAATAATATATTTTCAGTATGATTAATGTACAAGGACTAATCTTTTCGTATAGACTATTCTAGCCTAATGGGCCGTGACTAATGGACTAAAGGTACGAATTCAAACTACTAATAACAATAGTAAAAATTAATTATTTACAACATCTAGTTTATCTACTTGATGTTATCTCGCCATCCCTTTCTACAATGGACCCACAGTATTATGGTATGCTCTCCATGTTTTACCTCTACAAGTATTTATGTCTCTCTTGCTAAATTGTATTCCATATACTTTGTTTTATACTTCTATATCTTAGAAAGAAATCACTCTAACTTCTCAATCATTTCTTCTCTTGATTTTTCAACTAAAGCAATATCGCAAAAAAATGTACCACAATACTATCTCATGAACAAATGGAATCAAGATAAGCACTCAAAGTTGACCTTTGGCACTTATAGTTACGAGACAATCTTTTGCACTTCCCTTCTATGTTCATGTCACTAGTTGTGTACCATACAAAAATCATTTATGGATATTATGCAAACAATTATACAGCACAAACTCAAAATTACTAATAAGATAATACTTGAGTAGTTGAGAGAAAAACCAGGAGACTACCTTGAATTCAACATAAGTTTTTGATGGCCCAAAGCTCAAAACATATAAAGAGCGGGGGCACCTTAAATTCAAGATATAAGCCGGACATGGCTGTGATCTGTCTCTCTTTTTGTTTTTGCATTCATTATCAGCACTCCATGAGTTACGATGCTCAAACCTAATAGCCAGTTGACTTAAAAGCTTATGAATAGGTCCCTTGCAAACGAACTGTGAGTTAATATCTAACCATGTTAAAGTCTACGAACAAATGTTTATGAAATTTGATTCTTTTCCAAACCTCAACACATCCACTTTGTACTATTATTACAATTTCAATATCTAAACCTGTATTTTCACAAGGATACAGAGATACTGTAAAGCCTGCAAAGAAAACATATTAACACACGAAAAGTTAGGGGATGAGACAGAAAAACCAACCCCGAAGTTACAATGAGATGAGATAGAAGATTGACGTTTTGCATTAGAAATATAAATCACCTTCATATCTAGGGTATTGCAAGGATCTGATATGTATCCAGTAAGCTTTATGATATTGTTTTCAACTTCTAATTCATGAAGAGAGTTCGTCACCTCCACCCCAAAGCCAGCGGTTACAAGTGACAGTGGAGAAGCAGCAGAATGTGAGCAGAAAAGCTCATCCTCTCTACATATAGGGTGTAAAAAGTGTGAGAAAAAAATTATAAAGATACAACTAGAAATTTTTCAGAGAAGATACCTTTCAATATCAACAACTTTGAAGGAAATATTTGGGCACACAAGTGCAAGCCGCATTACACATTTCTTGATTGATTGGAGTACCTTATTGGGGCTTCCAATTCAAAGATGAAACTCATCAGTCAATCCAAATTTTCGAATGAGACATAGTTTCCATAAAAGAAAACTACGACCACAGAAAACATATCACTTGTAAGGTGGACAAGAGAAAAGCAACCTGGACTCAATGTGCTTCCTCCGAACTGGTTGGTTGTAAAATATTTCACAGACAATGACTGAAAGACATAAGGCCTTAATTAGTAAATAATTAATTGTATTAAGTAAACCAGATAAAAGTAGTCATCACATCATTAAAGAAAGGATTTTCTAGTCTCATAAATACAATGAATATGGAACACATATCCCAGATTTCCCTGTGTGGAAGAGATATTACTATGAGAGAAAATAATGTAACTGAAAGCCAAAGTGAAGATTAATTATCAAGTGCGGGATGATGTAGAAATCAATAAATTGAAAGTCAAAAGTTCAAAGACATAAAATCAGAGTTATTAATCCCAAATAGTGGAGCGGAGCGGCCGACCCCAAAAATGGGACAGCGGGATAGCGGATAACTGGATAACTTTTTGGGCTAATTATATGAATAATCTACCTATATATTTAATGCAGATTAAATAACTTTTTGAACTAATTATATGAATAATCTACACTAATCATATGAAACAGACTCCATATATTATAATATGCCCTATTTTAATCTATCTGCCAAACACTACCTAAATCTCATGCAACATGTAGATTTAGGAAAAAGGAATATCGTGTATGCATTAATAGGTGCCATCTTTAGTCATACAAAGAAACAAAAACTATACAACTGTTAGACTAATCAAACGTTATCACCTGTTGTGCCTACTTCCTTTCTATCATCATCAATACCAAGGTATAAACACTTGCACCCCTGCAGTCAATAAAATAAAATATCAAACATTGCATTAATAGCAGCTATAATATGATTAGTCTACTAAAATAAAAGGTTGGAAGTTATCCTTACCTTCAATACCTTTTTATAACCATTTGGCCTTCCAGAAGCTCTTGTCACTATTTCCAACAAAGAGACTTCGGAAATGGAAGCTAAAGCTTCACCACGAAAACCAAAGTTTTCACTTGTGGTATTTAGGTCAGCCAAATTAAGAAATTTTGATGTTGCTGCTTGACAAATATGCATTCACGGTATTATCAAAGGCAGCAAGGAAAATTTATTCACGGAAGATAAGCACCTAAAGGAAACTCACTCAATGTTAAATTTTACATGTCATGTTTTAAACAAAGCAACAGACCATATACACCCAGTTACTTCTACTAGCAACTCCCTTTGTTCCTTATTGTAAGACCCTTTACAAATTTTACAAGTATTAAAAAATGTTGTTACAATAAATTTGTAAAAGTGTGTTAATTTCACATAAATATTCCTTCAATTATAAATTTAATAGGATTATGTTGAAAAGATACCATTTGTGCACATGAAAGTTTGTAGAGGGTCTTAAAAAAATGGACTACAAATATGGAAAGTGAATTTTATAATTAGAGACGGAAGGGGTAATATTCAGAGTCCTGGGACAGCAGATTATGTTGTTACACATACACATGTATAACACTAACCATGAAGTGTAGCCGCATATATGACCAAAATGCAGATAAATCAATCAAATATCAAATCATATCACATATAACCACAAAAGAAAATTGATCGTGTGACAGGGGATAGGCAAAATCACTTGGCGTGTGTTTGGAAACGCAGTAGCAAGCCATCCCCAACATGGTAAGCCACCACTTGCTGGTAGGCATAGCTTCAAGACCAACGCATGACTCCAAAGTGGAAAATTAAGTTTCCAAATACATGCTTAGTCATCTAGCTCACCGCATAAAGACAACTTTATCTAGTAACTATGGCCCACAAGTAAGTAGAAAAATATTTAAAAACAATATATAAATGTCTTTTGGTGGCCTTTTAGGCCCTATTTGCGAGTTTGGAGATGAGGGAATTTGGGGGGAGGAGAGTAGATTAAAAAATAGAGAAAGCTTCACGTATTTTAAGAGGATGCTTTTGTGAAGAATGATAAATGAATGCTTATCACTAATCTATTTTTAATTATGAGAGTATTATAACATTGATTGAATTTGAAGAATTTATTGAAACCCTCCTTAACCCTCAGTTCAATACAATTTTTCAGTTTTCCCATTTTATGGGAGAATTTTGTATTATGAAGAAAAAAAATCCCCCTATTCAAGTTAATGGATTATCCTCTCTTCCATTTCATTTTCCTCCTTCCAAAAAGTCCTCCCTTTTCTTGCCCTCTAACTCTCAAACTCGCAAAGAGAGTCTTAATCACCACATATCTTCTCAAACTTTCAAAGAGAGTCTTAATCACCACATATCTTCCACCAGACATTATTTAACAAAACAAAACAAAACAAAAAAAAAACTAATGTCAGCCTGAGACTGCTGCATTCAGAAAACACATCAAGAAAGGGAACATGCGGGCACATCAAAATGATCACATATTCACATGAATAAACCATCGACAAGTCCACAATATCAAAGATAAAAAACCAAAAATGAAGATGTACACATAACACACCATATCTTTCTCCCACCAATTCCAGTCCATCTCGAGTAATTCCATCTCCTACAAACCCATTCATCGAATTCAAAAATTAGACGAAAAACTAAAGTTAGCCACAAGTTTAGCATGCAAATAAAAAACATAAACTTCCAAAATAAAACAAAAATTACCGTCATCAACTACTTTTAAGAAGCAGTTCCCAACATTAACAAACACTGATACCTAAAACAAACAAAAAACAACACAGAGTTCATGTATAGCCATAAGCACTTTTCAACGATTACCAAAACATTGAAAGCAAAGATATAATAGAGTATGATATACCTTTGTAGCACGGGCATCGAGGCTATTGAAAACAAGTTCCTCGACGATTCTTGTGAAATCGAACAAGGAAATGCCAGAACGAATTGAGCTACGAACAGATTCCGGCAATGGCCTTATCGTCGCCATCAAGCTTCGCTGCCAGGATCGCGACGAATATAAACAGCGTGATACTCAAATGAGGGATCCTAGGGTTTCTGATTAAACGTCGACGTTTGATCGGGGAATAGCTCACTCACTCCCAGAGCTGTATGTGTTTCTGTTTTCGAAGCTGTGCGAATATTGGCGGTTTGATTTCAAACTGAAACTTGCAAGGAACGTGTGTCGGTTAAGTGGTTAACCACTTAGTATGATTTATACTTTTTTTTTTACAGTGCTTTTTTTTTTTTTTTTTTGTGTAAACAAGAATATAATAACCGGAGAACTAAGGGTTCTCCAACCCTGTTACACAGGAAACGGATTAATACCGTCAAAAGTCAATATTACAAACCAATTATAATTACGACATAAAAGACACCGGGTCCTTAACAAAATCGTAAAAGCTACAATTGGGATGAGCAATATCGCCTATAAAAGACCATCTCCATATCAAGATCTTGATATTCCAAATCATATTATTAACATTCCAAGCCTCATTCCTAAAGCAAAAACCATTTCTTGTCAACCAAATAATCCAAAAAGTGGCTAACCAAAACACCCCCAATTTGTCTTTTTTAATACCTTTTCTACGGCCCATCGAATACCATTCCATAAAAAAAGGAATACAATCCTCCATGTTCCAACCCGGAAAATCCACCCACTTTGCAATTTCCTTCCAAACATAATTAATCACAACGCATTTGAAAAAGATATGGTCCCTATCTTCCAAATGCAAATCACAAAAAACACACTTTAAATTAGTAGAAGTTAAGTTAATACCTCTATACACCAATAGATCCTTTGTGGGAAGCCTATTCACAAAAAGCCTCCAACCAAAACTTTTAATCCTAAAGGGAATCTCCATCTTCCAAATTAACTCCAACGCCTCATCGTGCCTATTAAAAGGACCAAAAGGAATGTGCTTTTGCGCATAAATGGAATAGCACGAAGATACCGTAAATCCTTTCTCCGAGTCAAGAGACCATTCAACTAAATCCTTCCCTTCTTGAAATCCGCCAAAACTCTCCAAAAGATTTCGCAAAATCGAATAATCCAAAGCAATTCCGGGCTCAAGAAACGCCGTCCCCGAAATACCTAAATCCCCCCACTTCCAAATACCCTCACTCCACCCTCCCATAGCCGCCACCGAAACTTTTTTCAAAGAAGATAGCAAAAAAAGATTCGGAAATGAATCCATCAAAGCACAATTGTTTAACCACCGCACCTCCCAAAAAGGTGTGTTGAAACCATTTCCCACTTTGAAACAACAATTAGAAATCAACGGATCACCGGAAGAAAGGGATGAAATAGATGAGTTAAAAAAACCAACCTTTAGAATATCCCTCCACCAATGGGATGAAGAAGAGCACACATGAGCGCCGCCTCCGCATAGGATGTGCAAGGATAAATCTCCGTAACAGGCTTTCAAGATCTCATACCACAAAGAATTGGAACCATTAATAATCTTCCATCTCCACTTGTTTAAAAGAGCTAAATTGAAGTCGGAAATATCCTTGATAGCTATACCCCCCTTTACAAAGGGTAAAGTCACAACCTTCCAACTTATCCAATGAATTTTCCTTTTTTCCGCCACCCCTCCCCATAAGAAATTGCTTTGAATCTTATTGAATTCTTTGACCACTTTAACCGGCATCTTGTAGAAAGATAAAGTGAAGATAGAAAGAGAACACAATATAGATTTCAAGAGAGTGATTCTACCTCCAAGATTGAGAAATCAATTCTTCCAACCCGCCACACGATTTTTCACCTTCTCCAATAGCGGCTTCCAAGAAGAAGCCTTCCTAGGATTTATACCAATATGAAACCCAAGAAATAAAAAGTTACTTTCTTCCCTTTTACAAGAAAGAAAACAAGCGGCGGCCTCCAAAAAATTATGCGACACATTAATTCCAATCAACTTGCTTTTATGAAAATTAATTCCAAGACCCGACACCAACTCAAAAGCTCTCAACACCAACTTCATTGCTTTAACATGTTTCCACGTCCCCTTTCCGACCAACAAAGTGTCATCCGCAAATTGGAGAATATCCACATTACACCTTCGATTAATATCAAACATCTCAAAACCCCCTAAATCCACGGATTTTCTAACCAACCGAGCAAGTGCTTCCGCTACCAAAACAAAAAGAAAAGGAGATAAAGGGTCACCTTGTCTAAGCCCCCGTTTGACAACAAACTCCTTGGTTGGACTACCATTTACCACCACCGACATGTTGCTATTGAAAATTAATAACTCCATCCATTTCCTCCCTCTATCACCAAACCCCATTTTAACCAACAAAAACCGAAGAAACTTCCATGAAACCTTGTCATAAGCTTTCTCAAAATCCACTTTGAAAAGAAGACAAGAACTACCTTCTTTCCGAGCATAATCTACCACTTCATTAGCAACGAGAGCACCGTCGAGTAATTGCCTTCCCGGAACAAAAGCACTTTGACAATGAGAGACTATAGAATCCAAAACAAGTTTCAATCTACCCGCCAAAATTTTAGCTACCACCTTGTACATACACCCCACCAAACAAATAGGCCTATAGTCATCAAGATCTAACGGGTTAGAAGATTTCGGAATAAGAGCCAAAAAATAAGATGTCACCGCCTTTGACAACTCTCCCCCCGCATAAAAATGATCAAGGAATCGCATGAAATCGGCACTAAGAAAAGACCAACATTTCTTGATGAAATGAAAAGTGTAACCGTCGGGCCCCGGGCTCTTGGAACCCCCACAACAAGCTAAAGCTTCCTTTACCTCTTCTTCTTGAAAAGGCCTTTCAATCCACCTTTTGTTCTCCCCACTTATAAAATCAAACGGTATCCCCTCTAACGTCATGCCAAAGTCCCCCTCATCTTCGAATTTACTTGAAAAATGGCGAAAAACTTCATCTTTAATCTCCCTTACGGAATTCAAGGATCCACCCGGAGTATTTAACGGCCCAATGTGATTTTGTCTCCTCTTATCTTTCAAAACTTTGTGGAAAAAACCGCTATTTGAATCCCCCTCATTTAGCCACTTTAATCTAGATTTTTGAAGCAACATATTCTCTTTAATTCTCAACTTATTCCAAAACCGACTAGTAGCCTCCTTCCTATTTTGAAGAAATTCGGATTGAAAATCTCCCTCCATCTCATTCAACAACTCATCCCCACAATTAATATCCCTAACGCCCTCCTCAATCTCCAAATCGATTCTACCAAACACCTCTTTGTTCCACCAATTAAGTCTTCCTTTAAGAAGTCGGAGTTTTTCTTTCAAGACAAAATCCCCTCTTCCTTCTACCTTTAGATCTTCCCACTCCTTCTTCACAAAAGGTAAAAAAGAATCAATAGAGAACCATTCATTGTTAAACTTGAACGGTTTTGGCCCCCAATTATTATTATCCACCTCTAACCAAATAGGACAATGGTCGGATAAATCTCTATCCCCCACAAATTGACCAACAATCCCCCAATCGTTCACCACTTTATCTGACACCAAAAATCTATCAATCCTACTCCTCGATCTACCATCACCTCCTTGCCAAGTAAATTTTTTTTCCTTTGCAAGGAATATCCACCAACATGCTTTCCGAAATAAAATCCGCAAATTCTTCCATTTCATTTGTGTTAGACATCACCATCCTACCCTTTCGTTCTCCACGCTCTTTAATCGCATTAAAGTCCCCTCCTATAATCCATTCCCCATCATTGAACAACCCCTTTAAATCCAACAACCTTCTCCAAAGAATTCTTTTCTTATCCAAAACACAAGAGGAATAAACATTCACTAAGTAAAAGAAATTATTGTTTTTCCTAAATTTGATGCCAAGATAACCTTCTCCTTTGAAACTAGTAATTACCTCCAACGCATCTTCCTTCCACAAAGTTAAAAGACCCCCCGATCTACCCGTCGCATTAGAAAACGAAAATCCAATACCGTTTGTACACCAAAAACTTTTAGCAACAAAGTCTTGAATATCTACCAATTTAGTTTCTTGTAACATGAACACATCCGCATTACCCTTAAAAATCAAAGAATTAATTCTTCTCCTTTTTAGAGCATTACCACCCCCTCTAATGTTTAAGGATCCAATAATCATGATACAACTTTTTTGGACTCCTTTCTTAAAGCTTCTTTTTCCAAAAACTCAAGTCACTCCAAGATAACACTTTCATTGCCCACACCCGAAACCCCTAATGCTTCCATAGCCTTCCACATTTTTGAACCGGCTTCACAGTCCAAGTTGCCCCACATCCTACAATTATTTCTGTTGATGTCTGAAAATCCACTGTCAACACCACAAGACCCCGAAGCCTTATCATCACACAATAAAGCTGGGGCAGAATACAACATATCCGTCCCACTACCTTTAGAGGCTGGAAGTTCATTATTTGACATGGCTTTACGCCTCCTTCCTGTGAATAGTCCCGACGGGTTCTGAGTTTTCCCTAAAATCTTTTTAACAGGCCGAATTGACCTCTTGTGAATAACACCTCCCACATCCGTTAATTTTTTAATCCTGGCCTTCTTTAGCAACTTACTCTTCTTCACTCTAGCCGAAGACACCGCGTTATCAAACAAACCGTTTCCGCCGTCAAGAATTCCCACACAATCTTGAGACTGTGCATGGCAGTGCTGCTCCTCACTCCGTGAAACTGATGGTTGTGCCGGTAGAAAACTGTCAGCCAAAAAGGAATTAGAAACTGTCTCCGACGACCCTTATGATATGTTGTTAATTTATAAATTTGATTATTTTTTTAAGTTATAAATTAAATTTTCACAAATAAATTATTCTTTTTTTTCTTTGTTAAGTAGACTAGAATTAGGGGAATAAGTATAATGTCACGGGTCCACCTCGTATAATTTTCTGCAATTAGAGAATCAGATACTCTACAGTTTGATATTAGTGGGATTCGGGAAAACAATTCATGTTCAACCCTTTCCTTATCTGACCCGTTTTCACATACCCGTTTAGCCACATATAACGGATCACAATAGGTGGTCTTCCATAGCACAAGCCTACGTTGAATCCTCCATAATCAACCATGGTGAACAACTACCTGAGTCGGGCTTAGATTGCGGCTGTGGTCGCGGAAATGACGGTGATAGAGGCCACGAAGATGGTAGTGGCAGAGAAGACAGTGGTGACCGTGGCATTTGTAGTGGACACGCAGCTCACATACCAGAGTTTGTCGCAAACAATGGCAGTAATGGCGACAACAATGGAAATAGAAACAACAATGTTTATGGTGACAATAATTTCAACATAGGCTACAATGACCAAGAGGGTTCCCTATACTCCCTCAAGGTCAGTATTCCTAAGATGAACGGGAATAACTACAATGAATGTGCCCAAATCGTTCGTTTGGTATTGGATATCAAAGGGATGCTTGGATTTTTAATAAGAGAAGTAGTTGAGTCGGCAAGAGGGTGCCCTCTTTACAAACAATGGAAGTCTGAAAACTCCTTGATTATTGCTTGGTTGGTAAGCTTTATGGATATTGGGATAGGTAAGCCTTACATGTTTTTGCCTTCTATAAAGGATGTGTGGGAAGCAATCAAGGAAACATGCTCTGGTATTCAAAACTCCTCCCAAATTTTTAGTTTAAAATCAAAGTTATGGCATATTCTAAACAAGATAACATAAGTGTAACTGCTTATTTCAATTAGTTGTTGACCTTGTGGCAAGAGTTGGATCTCTATTATGATGACAATTGGAGGTGTGCATAAGATAGTGTTTTGTTTTTCAATAGACAAGAAAATGATTGTGTCTTCATGTTTCTTGTTGGGTTGAATAAAGATCTTGATGACGTAAGACGTCGAGTTTTAGGAAAAATATCATTGTCAACTTTTCGTGAAACTTTTGCATAAATAAGAAGGGATGAGGCACAACAAGAAATTATGATGGGTAAGATACCAAAAAGCTTTGAATCTGAATACTCAACTCTGGCTACAAGGAACCTCGATGAGGGAAAAAGGTCAGACAAAGTTCCTTGGAGTGATTACTGCAGGCACGAATGGAATACATGTGAAACTTGTTGGAAAATCTCCTAACTGAAAGAAGAAAGGTGGTCGTGCATTTTAGGCTAATAATTATGATCAAGGGCAACAGTCCTCTTCGACTCAGATTTCACTCACTAGGAATAACTACACAAACTGTTCAAACTCCTCGAGTCTCCAACACCTTGGTGCTCTATAGCAACAAAAGGTAATTCTACATTTCATAGTGTCAGCCCAAGTCATACTTGGATAATAGATTCAGGTGTCTCTAATCACATGATAGGTGAATCTACTTTTTTCTCTTCATATAATTCATGTGCATGTAATCAAAAATAAAAATTGCAAGTGACTCTTTTTCATTCGTTGCAGGTAAAAGGCTAGTTGTGTTGTCTCCATTGTTAACTCTTAACAATGTCCTTCATGCTCCAAACTTATCATATGATTTAATGTATGTCAGTAAATTAGCCTAGGATATAAATTGTCAAACTAATTATTTTCGGTCTCACTATGTCTTTTAGGATTTGAACTTATGGAAGATGATTGGCAATGCTAAGAATAATGGAGGACTTACTACCTTGACATTGGATCTGCATCACAACTACTTTAAAAAACAATAATTTTCTTCTCTAAGTTTTTTTTTGTTTTGAATAATAATGATGACAACGTTATGTTATGGCATTTGTGATTAGCTCATCCTAGTTTTCGTTTCTTAAAACATGTGAGATATTGGATCGAACTCTAGTATAGTCGAAGGGTAGCTTCTTGGTTCGACAGGATTAGGCATGAAGTCGAAGGTTGTTCACATGCTTGTGTCGAAGATGCTAGGGTTGTTAGCATGTTAAATTAGGTTTTAGTGTTTAAACCCTAATTTGTTAAGTTAGCTTGTTTATCAAGTTGGCTTGTGTAATGGGTCTTGTGGAAAAAGCCCATTAGTTAGTATGTTAGGTTTTATTATAAATAACATACTAGTCTCTCATCATTGCAAAAAGCTGCAAATCCTAATTTAGGGTGAGAGAGGTTATTTGTTATTCTTGTAAACTTGTAATCTTGTTTTAAGAGAAAGTAAAAGAATAGCAGTTATAACCAATTTCTTGTGTTCTTCTTCTTCCCTGTTCTTTATCTTCCCTAATCCCTATTATATTTTGTTCTTGACATCGTTTTTCACAACAAATTGGTTCGGTGAGCGTGGAGAAGATGCCGTCAACAAAGTATGAGATTGAAAAGTTCACCGGAGTGAATGATTTCGATATGTGGCGCTTAAAGATGAAAGCCCTACTGGTTCAGCAGGGTTGTTTGGAAGCGTTTAAGGGAGAGGCAGCCATGAATGTTGCATTAACGGCAGCGGAGAAGACAACTATGATCGAGAAAGCACACAGCGCAATTATGTTGAGTCTTGGTGATAAGGTTCTACGTCAGGTATCAAAGGAGACGACGACATCAGGGTTATGGGCGAAACTTGAAAGTTTGTATATGACCAAATCGTTGGTAAATCGACTCTACCTAAAGCAGGCTTTGTATTCATTCAAGATGATTGAAGATAAAGTGTTGGCTGAGCAGTTGGATATGTTCAACAAACTGATTCTTGATCTTGAAAATATTAATGTGAAGATCGATGATGAAGATCAAGCGTTGTTACTATTGTGCGCTTAGCCTCGATCACATGCTCACTTCAAAGAAACTCTCTTGTATGGAAGGGAGTCCCTGACCTTTGAAGAAGTTCAATCAGCCCTATATTCAAAGGACCTTAACGAACAAAAGGAGCATAAACCTTCGACTGTTGGTGAAGGTTTTGCCGTTAAAGGAAAACTCTTACGAAAGGATGGTAAGTTTGACAAGAAGAAGGGCAAAAGCCAGTCGAAGTCCTACAGTGGCGAAGCATCTGGCATTCAATGCTATCATTGTAAGAAGGAAGGTCACACAAGAAAGGTGTGTCCCGAACGCCTGAAAGATCATGGAGGTAAGGATAATGGCAACGCTACCATTGTTCAAGATGATTTCGAATCATCCGATGTTCTTGTGGTTTCAAGCAGTGACTCTAGGAAGGAGTGGATTATGGATTCAGGTTGCACTTGGCACATGACTCCAAACAAAGACTTGTTCGAGGAATTATGTGATCAAGATGGTGGATCATTATTGCTGGGAAACGACAAGGCTTGCAAGATTACAGGTGTTGGATCTGTGAGGTTCAAGCTCCATGATGAGTCAATAAGGTTGTTGACTGAAGTCAGGTATGTTCCTGATTTGAAGAGAAATCTGCTTTCTCTTGGTGAATTCGACAAGAAAGGATATGTTTTCCAAGGAGAGAAAAGTATCTTAAAAGTCATGAAGGGGTCGAAGGAAGTCTTGAGAGGCGTGAAAAAACAAGGCTTGTATACCCTTGAGGATGAAGTTGTAAGTGGTTCAACAAATGTTGCATCCACGAAACCATTGTCGAAGACAGAAATCTGGCACATGAGATTGGGCCATGTCAGTGAAAGGGGTTTGGTCGAATTAGGGAAACAAAATCTACTTGGTGGAGACAAAGTCGAAAAGCTGAAGTTTTGTGAACCCTGTGTACTTGGAAAATCTTGCAGAGTGAAGTTCAACAAAGGCAAACAAAGAACACATGGATCCCTTTACTACATCCATGCTGATCTTTGGGGACCTGCAAGGTGTGCATCACATTATGGGGCGAGGTATTTCCTATCCATAGTAGATGATTATTCCAGAAAATTATGGGTATTCATCCAGAAGACTAAGGATGAAACTTTTGGGAATTTCAAAAGTTGGAAGACTCTGGTCGAAAATCAGACTAGCAGGAAGGTCAAGAGGTTGAGAATCGATAATGGCCTTGAATTTTGCAATGAAGCATTCGACAGTTTTTGTGCTGACTCTGGTATTGCAAGACACAGAACTACTGCAGGTACTCCACAGCAAAATGGTTTGGCTGAAAGGTTTAATCGAACTATTTTGGAGAGAGTCAGATGCATGTTGACTAGTGCGGGGTTAAAGAAGGTGTTCTGGACCAAGGCTGTTTCGACAGCAACATATCTGATAAACAGGTGTCCTTCGACAGTGTTAGATATGAAGACACCTAAAGAAGTTTGGTCGGGACATCCACCAGATCTCGACAAACTGAGAGTATTTGGCTGCGTAGCCTATGCTCACATTAGGCAAGATAAGGTCGAGCCTAGAGCTCTGAAATGCATGTTCATGGGATACCCTGAAGGAGTCAAAGCTTATAGGCTATGGTGCCTAGAGCCAGGTCACAGGAGGTGTATCACCAGTCGAGATGTAGTTTTCAATGAAGCTGAAATGGCTTTCAAGAAAACTGATGATGATGGTCGAAGTATAGAAGAGCTGGAACAGGTAGACATTCCTGTTGAGGTGGAGCATGTTGATGCTGAATTGCATATCCCTGATGAAGTCAAAGAAGAAGCAGAAGATGCTAAGGAAATTGAGGAAACTGTCGATGACTACCTATTGTCAAGAGATAGGTCGAGAAGATCCATCAATCCACCTTAGAGACTTGGATATGCAGATCTTATAGCTTATGCCTTAATCTCTGCAAGTGAGGTTCTAGACAAAGAACCTAGAGACTACAAGGAAGTTATGAGGAGTCGAAATAAGACTGAATGGCTGAAGGCCATGGATGATGAGATGAAATCTCTTCACGATAATCACACTTGGGAACTGATAAAGAAACCTGTTGGGGAAAGGTTAGTCAGTTGTAAATGAATTTTCAAAGTTAAGGAAAGAATCGAAGGAGTGGCGTCGAAAAGATACAAGGCAAGGTTAGTTGCAAGGGGTTTCACTCAGAAAGAAGGTGTCGACTTTAATGATGTGTTTTCTCCTATTGAGAAGCATAGATCCATTCGAATGTTGCTTGCCATGGTGGCACAGTTCGACCTTGAACTAGAACAAATGGATGTGAAGACTGCGTTTTTGTATGGTGATCTAGACGAAACAATCCTGATGAGACAACCTAAAGGGTATGTCGAAAAGGGGAAGGAAGAATATGTGTGTAAGCTGAAGAGATCTTTATATGGGCTGAAACAATCTCCTCGACAGTGGAATAGGAGATTCGACAAGTTCATGGCACGCATAAGTTTCATTAGAAGTCAGTTCGACCACTGCGTTTACTTCAGATTTCGACCTGGTAATTCATTTGTTATTTTGTTGCTTTATATGGATGATATTCTCATAGCAAGCAACAATGTTGAAGATGTGACAAGGGTGAAGGCTGAACTCAATAAGGAGCTCGATATGAAGGATCTGGGAGCTGCTTCCAGGATTCTTGGAATTGACATTCGAAGAGATAGAAAGAAGTCGAAGTTATGCTTATCTCAAAAGGCATATCTATGAAAGATTCTCGAAAAGTTTGGTATGTCGAATTCGAAGCCAGTCGTGACTCCAACAAACCCTCAATTCAAGTTGAGTATTGATCAGTGTCCCAGTACTGATGTCGAAAGAGCCTATATAAATAGCATCCCATATGCTAATATAGTTGGTTCTTTGATGTATGTCATGGTTGTACTAGACCCGACATAGCATATGCAGTAAGTCTTGTAAGCAGGTAAATGGCAAATCCTGGAAAGGCTCACTAGCAAGCACTGAAGTGGATTTTAAGGTACACAAATGGGTCTCTGAACAGAGTCCTAATTTATGGTGGAGCCTTGGGTGAATATAGTAAAGCAGTAATCGAAGGATATGTCGACTCTGATTATGCAGGTTGTATGGATTCCAGAAAATCTATTTCTGGATATGTTTTCATTATGTTTGGCACTGCAATTAGTTAGAAAGCAACACTTCAGAAGGTTGTTGCACTATCAACCATAGAAGCGGAGTATATTTCTCTAACTGAAGCTGTGAAAGAAGCATTGTGGCTTGAAGGTTTTGCTAAGGAGCTGAAACTTCAAGGTAAAAGTATCACTGTTAAATGTGATAGTCAAAGTGCAATGCACCTGTCGAAGAATTTAGCCTATCATGAGCGAACTAAGCACATTGATGTGAGGTTGCATTTCGTCAGAGGAGTAATCGAGCGTGGAGAAGTCTAAGTACTGAAGGTTTCGACTGAAGACAATGCTGCTAATATGATCACCAAGACATTGCCGAGTTACAAGTTTTTCCATTGTATGCAGTTGATAAAGCTGCATGAAGAAAGCTAGTTTGTTCCCTTGATGTTGTAGAGTTAGATCCAAGGTGGAGATTTGTAAGATATTGGATCGAACTCTAGTATAGTCGAAGGGTAGCTTCTTGGTTCGACAGGATTAGGCATGAAGTCGAAGGTTGTTCACATGCTTGTGTCGAAGATGCTAGGGTTGTTTACATGTTAAATTAGGTTATAGTGTTTAAACCCTAATTTGTTAAGTTAGCTTGTTTATTAAGTTGGCTTGTGTAATGGGCCTTGTGGAAAAAGCCCATTAGTTAGTATGTTAGGTTTTATTATAAATAACATACTAGTCTCTCATCATTGCAAAAAGCTGCAAATCCTAATTTAGGGTGAGAGAGGTTATTTGTTATTCTTGTAAACTTGTAATATTGTTTTAAGAGAAAGTAAAAGAATAGCAGTTATAACCAATTTCTTGTGTTCTTCTTCTTCCCTGTTCTTTATCTTCCCTAATCCCTATTATATTTTGTTCTTGACATCGTTTTTCACAACAAAACACTTGATTCCTAAGTTATTATAATAAGAACTTTTCTTTATGTAAATGTGAAGCACGTGAGTTTACAAAGCATCATCATTCTCAAATTCCAATACAACCTTATAAACCATCAAATCATTTTTCTATTATTCATAGTGATATTTGGGGCCCTAACCGTACAAAGTACATTCTCTCAAAAAATGGCTTATCACATTTATAGACGACCATTGAAAAGTATGTTGGGTGTACCTGTTAAAGGGAAAATCAGATGTTTGTCAGGCTGTAAAGGTTTTTATTACAATGGTGCAGAACCAGCACTACTACAAATAATGCATTTCATGACAATGTTTTCATCCTCCATCCAACAAAAAATTGAGGTATAATGTGAACACGTGCCATGTTTAATTTGTTTGAAAAATAAAAACCACATATTCTCTCAATTTTTGAATATAACTAAGGGAAAAACAATTCAAGACATGTTTCAAATACCAACAAATGCAGTTTATGTTTTCATTTCTTTAAAAGTGATGTCTTTTTTTATTTTACTTTTTATTTTTAAATTAAATGATCCACTCCTTCGGTTTCTGTAATAATCAAGGGATTAAATAATTATATTTTATTATAAAAGCACTCGTTAAATAGATTTTACCATAAACCTAACTTATATGTAGCCGCTCCAAACTCATACGCATCATTCTTTGAGATGGATTGCAAGACAGCAAAAATCTCCAATGTTCTTCTATCTTGAATAAAATATTTTTTCTACCCTTGCAATCTATCTCACATAACGATGGTGATGTTGTTGTTGTAATTTTGAAATAACATTCCCATGTTGTCAATAAAAGAAAATACCATTGTTTTTCTTAGTTGACAACATTGAGAATTTTTTTTTCTAAACATGCTGTAAATTGCAAGCAATTCCAACACACAAAAATGGAAACATGACATCCTACTTTCAATTATTTATCATTTATCATTTTTTGTAAGTAACATATTACCTCGGTTTTTTAATAAAATCAAGGGGTTTCCTTATTTTATTTTATTTTTTTAATAAAAAAAGAAAAAACTTTCTCCCCTTAGTTTTAAAATAGAACCGGGGAATTTTGTTACACAGCTACAACAAATAATCTATGTCCTACATTCATAAAGTAAGAATGATCAAGATATTTCCAAGACATCAATCCACAACGAATATATGCCTTACATACACCACTATATATCTTATTCTCTTTCTTGTGAAAGCATTTGTCATGAAAACATTTGCTCCAGATAATGAAATTTTGGAAGTTAAAGAAGTTTGGAAAAGTTCTCTAGGATGGATTATCAGTGCAGAAAAAATTTCCAAGTGGTTGAAACAAATAACTTATTAGAAGTTGGATGCATGCAATCCATTGAACTTTAAAAGAATGCGTGGAAAGGGTATGCAATAAAATCTGAATAACAACAGAGATTTGTTGTTCTCCTTATTGTAAACAATTTATTTTAATATTCCGTGTAAACAATGTAATATTTTAAAATTAAAAAAAATGTGTATTTCCTTCGGTTTTTAACAGAAATCGAGAAGAATGTGGCGTTTGGGATGGGACATAATTCATTGTATTTTTTAATTAAAATGAAACACATTTTACCTCGGTTTTAACTCATTGCCAATAGGGATATATAAGCGTGTTTATTTAGTTTCTTCACACTCCTTAAATATATTTTTGTCGTCTATTTAATGAGTATCAACGCTCAAGACACTGCCATTAGTGAAAATAGACATTTAATACTCTTCAACAAAATTGAGTTGCCGAAAGAAAAAATAGATATTTAATGGAGGTTCTAGAGCTTTACTTTTCTCAAGTAAAGTACCGAACTATTTATGGGACGAACCTGTTTTAACAGCTGCATATTTAAATAACAAAATTCCCTCCAAAGTTCTCAATTTTCAAACTCCAATTAATACTTTTAAAGAATATTTTCCTAGAACTCGTGTTTCAACTAATTTGACATTAAAAATCTTTGGTTGCATAATCTTTGTTCATGAACATAAAAATGTGGCAAAACATGAGCCACGTGCTATAAAATGTGTTTTTGTTGGATACTCCCCCATTCAAACAGGATATAAATGTTTTGATCCAAAAACCAAAACAAAAGTTTGTCACTATGGATGTTACATCCTTTGAAAATAAACTTTTTTTTAACACTCATATTCAAGGGGGGGTATATAGGAAAACTCGTTTCAAACTGAGAACATGAGTTTTTTAAACTCGTTTCAAACTGAGGGCGTGGTTTTTTTCAACTGATTTATCTTTGCCCGTACCATAAAGTTCTAAGACTTCTTCCCCAACAGAAAATGACCAAAATGTTTTATCTGATCCTACTACTGTTATGAGTAAGGAACTTGGTAATCTGAGCCAACATCTTCTCACGAAGAAAACAATGACAATCTTGAAAATGATGATGTACTTGAAATGCCACAAAATAATAAGTTAGTTTAAAAGAACATATTTGAAGCAAGAAACAGGACTTGAAAAGGAAATGTTTAAGTGAAAAAGAACCACAAAGAAAGGAATTAGTCTACATCTCAACTTTTTCAGGAATCTGAATCGAGGAATGATCAATGTCCTAAGAAAAGGAAAGGTAAGTCTATCTCTGTTTCTGAGAGTCGTATTTTGTATCATGATATAGATGATCTTCTTGCTATTAGAAAACCTGTTAGATCTTGCACTAAACACCCTATGTCCAATTTTATATCATATTCAAATTTGTCTTTATCTTTGTCTACCTTCACCTCAATTGTCTAGTGTAGAAATTTTAAAAAGTGTACAGATTGCTCTAGAAATTTCAAAGTGGAGGAAAGTTGTACTTTAAGGAATGAAAGCTCTTGAAAAGAACAAAACTTGGAGTACTGTTACGATACTACTTGATGGCAAGAAGACAATTGGATGCAAATGTGTGTTTACTATGAAATATAGTTCAGACGGGTCAATCGAAAGGTACAAGGCTCGGTTTGTGGCTAAGGGCTTTACTCATACCTATGGTATAGATATAGATTACTCAGAGACATTTGTTCATGTTGCAAAATTGAACACTATCAAAATTCTCTTATCTCTCATTGCTAACTTGAATTGGCCCCTATATTAGTTGGATGTTAAGAATGTCTTTTTCAATGGCGATCTAGAAGAAGATATATATATATATATATATATATATATATATATATATATATATATATATATATATATATATATATATATATATATATATATATATATATATATATATATATATATATATATATATATATATATATATATATATATATATCGACATTCCTCCTGTCTTTAAAAATAAATTTGGATCAAATGCATGCAAAATAAACAAGTCTTTGTATGGATTAAAGAAGTTCCCTAGAGCTTGGTTAAAAAAAATCACTTAATCCATGAAGAAATAAGGGTACATTCAAAGACAAACTGACCACACCTTGTTCACAAAGTTCTCCCACGATGATAAATAGAGTTAAAATGGCAAGAGTAAAAGAGAAATTAGATGTAAATTTTGAAATCAAAGACTTGGGATCCATGAGATATTTTCTTGGTACGGAGGTGAGGTTGCTCGTTAACGGTATTGTGGTTTCCCAATAGAAATACATTATAGACTTCTTATTGAAGTGCTTGATTAAATATTGCTCATTCTTATTTTCAACAAGATTAGACTTAGATGAATGTTACAACTTACAACATGTGAATAATATACAAGCAAATTCAAATTCTGGTGTCAGATATCTCTGCATGAACAAAATTCCGTACTAATTTACATCTCTGTAGTTAAAAATCAAATGGAAAGAATCTCATTAAAATCGAATAAACTAAAAAGAAAATGCAATCAGTACTATAGTCATTCATGTTAAAGTTGTGATTAAGATCTGACAATTCACATCTGACTTTTGTTTTGATCCTCCAAAATGTTTGATTGTGGTAAATGCACCGTCAAGAACATGTTTTCCACCTTCACTTTCCTACCTTGATTTGAAGATTGCTCATACCAACATTAACCTTTTCGACAGTAGTTTCGTTTCTCGTTTCATTTGATGCTGACTCCTTGCAGTTCAGCCAGGAATGTTGCATGCACTGTCGTGCAGTTGGTCGTTTTTCTGGCGCAAAATCAAAAAGTGGCAAAAGAAACTCTGAAAACTCACGTGCGTCATTCGCTGAAAATTTATATCTATCGATTAGTAATTTGTCAAGTGGCCAATATTTTAGCCTTCGAATCCTTTTCAGATCACCGTGCCTGTCAAAGTAATCCTTGGATTGTGCTCCGGCAATAGCAATCTGCAATCAACGAGCGTTTGATATGCCAGAATATTAGTTCACGAAATAAAATGGATTTGAATTTGGTGCAAATACACATCACACAGTTTTTAAGCTCGACGTACGATCTCAAATTAACAGCCGACATCATTTCAAGCTAATTTTGTTAGTGTGCAATATAACCGTCCAATCTCAGATGAACGTCGATATTGTTTAATGCGTGAAATTACTATTATAGATTATCTAGGTCCAAATAAAACAAGCTGAAAGTGGGAGTGTAACTCACCTTCCGCGGCATCTTTCCTAGGAGTTCCATCATCAGGGCAAGATGATCCTGAAATCAGCATAATGGTCATTTATATTATTCTAGAAACAAATAGTCCAAGTGTTTACGTCTATAGAACCATGAAAGCAATTCATCAAGATTTAGTCCAAGGACCTACGACACACCCAAAACACCTCTGAAAACTCATTAACCGTATATTAAATCAAATTTGTGTAACCAGTTTTATCTTAAATAATGCAAGGAAACCTATGGTTAACAGTTCATGATAGTCGTAGAACATTAATAAAAACTAAACCATAATACTAGTTTATTAGCAAAATCATCATACCTCATCCTCGCTATAATCTTGTCCACCTTTGGGTGTAAATAACATATCTCCAGTGGCAAGCTCAAAAGCAATGCAAGCAAAAGACCACATGTCAACAGGGAACGAATAACCAGACTTCAGTATAACTTCAGGGGCTCTATACTGCCTTGTTTGTATTTCTTCTGCAAACTTCTTATCATCCCAACACGCATTTCCAAAATCGACAATCTTGCATCTCACGTCAATTGCATCAATATTTCTACGAGATTTTGCAGCTTCTCCTCTTCCTTCAATTGAAGCCGTTCTTCCTGATATTTTAGCAACTGCACTCCTCGCTCTCCTCTTCAACCTTTTCTCAATAAGACTAGTAAGTCCACCGTTTGTGTTTCCCACAGGCCGTTCTAAAATTGGGGAGCAACCAGAACTAAAAGGATCTTTGGCAGGGTCAATAGTTGAAAATAGAAGAATGTTTTCAGGTTTTAAGTCAGTATGGATTATACGGAGTTCACTATGCAAATAATCCAAACCAATCAAAATGCATTTACATATCTCTCTAACTTTATTCAGTGGAAGACCTTTGTATCGGTTATATCTGATCAAACGAAGCAAGCTATCGCCGAGAAACTCAAGGACCATGCAATGATGCTGCCCATTGGGACCTGTATGCTTAAAGTGATCAATCAATTGGATAACATACTTTGAATTTGATGGATCACCTTCCGCAATGGATGAAAGAACATCAATCTCATGGAGGGCAGCCTGAACAAAATCGGCCGCACTTTTCTGGATTTTGAGAGCCACATATGACTGAAACCCAAAATCTTAAAATTAGAAAAAGATGCAAAATGGTAGACAAAAATAATCAAACATTAGCAAGATCTTCCAATAACTCATGTCATAAAAAGGCTAGCTCCTAAATCTTAACAGAGAGAGAGAGAGAAAAAAAACAACAGAATCAGAAATTAACTTGAGAACAACAATTATTCACATTCCATATACTTCCAACAAACATAAATAGTATATCTACATGTGTTAGATTAGATATTAAAGACAAAGAGTATAATGCATCGCGGTTACCGAGGAGGATCATAATACACTAAAAACAAGAACAAAATCTGAACCAGTTGAAACATGAATGAACATTTATTGCTCATCAGCATAAAGACAAAAAAACGTAAAAAGGACACATTTTTGTGAGGACCATTCACCCATTTTCAGCCATACCCAATTCCAACAAAAAAAAAGGAAATTTGGGAATTTGTAACTGTAACTAACATTGAAGAAAAGCAAAATCAAAATAATCAATTAACAAAATAATCTAATTCAGATCCATTCAATTCAATAACAGAAAACAACATTAAATAAACAAAGCTATGAAATCAAAAAACATGAATCACATAAATGATTAAAAACAAAAAAGAGAGAAGAAAAACATACAGAGGTGATAGTATCATAAGCGAGCCAGACGGTGGAGAATTGACCCCAACCAAGTTTCCGCTGAGCTATAAACCTCCCAGCCGCGAAAGAATCGGCGATTCTAACGGCATGGTAACCACCTTTCCGGTAAGACTCAAACCCTTCGTTATCATCTTCCGATCCCGATGAAGACGAACACGACATGGCCCTTTTATTTCTCTGATCAGATTCACCAACAAAACAAAAGACCCAGATGGAAAAATCAAATCTTTTTCAATTTAGAGAATCACCAATGAATTGGGTATTTTATTTATTTATTTATTTGTTTGATTTTAAAGTAAGGGGAAAATTAGTTTGTGGTGTAGGTAGGTTTTGGAAATGGATCACGTATGAAACACTCTCTTTTCCACTTTTTTCTCTAATAATTTGGGTCTTTCATTTTTTGATTTCAATGTACACTTTTTATTACCTTTTCTTCTTCTAATCTTCTTCTACCTTTGCCTGCTTATTATAGTTCAAATTGACCATTTTAATTTTGTTTCAATGATAAATAAATTGTCAAAACTATATCTATCTAAAGCTTTTTTTTATATCTATCTAAAGCTTTTTAATTTGACATGATCTATGCAAAGTTATTAATGTTTACTGTTTTTTTTCTTATTCATTTAATTTGAATCAACTAACATTTAAAAGTTTAGCAACATTTTGTTGAATGGAGTTTGACTTAGATTTTTAATTAACCAATCCAAGTCTTATAATTAAAAAATCATAATTGAATTAGAGTAGAGAGACTTCATTTAAAGTCTTTTGAAAATTCTGTTTGTTATAGATTTCTTCTGATAAAAAAATCAGTATATTTAACAACAAAAAATTAAAAATAATATATATTATTTCAAATTTATTTCTTATAAATTAAAAGAATAGTTTAAATATTAAATATTTTTTTAAAAACATAAGTTTACAATTTTATAAAAATAATATTTATTAACAATAAAAGTTATGAGAAGCCACTCAAAATAATTTGCCTAATTTGTTGAGAATATAACTCTTGAAGAGGGATGTTGCATATTCATGCTATTGAGAAGCTGAAATTCTTCCTTTAGACGATTTTATACAAGTCTCTTCCTACGAAATTTGTCATAAATGCAAATAGGATGCTGAGACGACTCTACATTGTTTAGGAGATTGTAAATTTGTTATTCGCTTTTGGAAATCTATTGACTTCTTGGACCCTTTATTCTTTCAAGAGGATAGTTTATATGATTGGATTAGACATACATTGATGGTGTCTTTATCTTTTCGCCAGTTTGTCGATGGTTGTGGCGCACTAGGAACATACTATATCTTGTGAATGAAGTGATATCTTCCTATATTTTGAAACTCTTCATAGTGAATTATGCTAATCTCTTTAGTTAAATATTTTTTCAAGCATTATTTGCCTCATCCAACGAGAACGATTACGTGGATTGCACACAAAGATAGTAATATGATTTTGAATATGATGTCAGTAGTCTTGAAAATCCCGACATCTCGGATTTAGATGGATTGATTCGAAATGCTAATGGTGTTTGGATTCACGATTTTGTATGTAATATTAATTATTACAACATTCTTCGTGCGGAGCTGATGAGGCGATACCATGATTTGTGTATGGCCTGAGAATTTGGTATCAAATACCTGATGTGTTATTCTTACTTCAACTTTATTATCAAGTTTATTTCCTAGATTGTTAATGTTTGACATCACTATGCCGCAATTCTTCACAATATTAAAAAGTTTCTCTCAAGAGAATAACAAGTTCAAATATTTCATACTCTTAGGAAGAAGAATGTTTGTGTTGACTATTTGACGAAACATGGGACTGATAATAATGTAGCCAGTCCTAGGGGTGGACAAGCTTTCATGAACCGACCGAAAACCGAAGAACCCGTTCTTCCGAAACGCTCTCGGACGGTTTTGATCGGTTTATCGGTTTTGTCGGATGCCTAAAATGGATGTAGACGGACATCAATGGTCGGGTTCGGTTGATAATTTTGTAACCGTCGGTGTCCGAATCCGACCGAATAACCATGGAATAGGTATGTTAGGCCCAATACTTTTGGCCCAATACTCTTGTTATTTGAAGATCCAAACCCAGTTTTTAAGTTGTCATCAGCAATTCTCTATATATGTTCCCCCTTCTTAACCCTAGCCGCAACAACCTCACTCTCATCTCTCTCAAATCTTAAGAGCAACGGCGCTAATTTTTTGAAGAAAATTTTCTTCTGAATTTTCTTCTGAGTTTTCGTCTCTCACAGCCCACCCTTCTTCATCTTCACCGTCGTCTGTCCTTCATTCATTGTTTTATTTTTATTTATTGAATCTGTTTAATGTTACAAGATGTTGTTCTAGCATTTTGAAGACATGAAAATCTACAAAGGTAAAGTCTTGGCTTCTTTTTAGGGATTATTATTTACTGTTTGAGTTATTACTGTGTTAGCTAACTATGATTTAAGGGTTTTCATTCACTTAGTGTTGTTTGGTTTTCATTTTAGGGTTTTCATTTCACTTGCAGGTTTCTAGATCTGAAAACGTTGCAAGTTGAAGATGGAAATGATTTAGAAAGGAGGTTTAGTGGAGATGTAATTCATTTTAGATGGATGTGGTTTAGAGTTTCACTGCAGTTGGCTTCCTCCCCTTTTACGTTCTGTTTTGATATGTTTAAATAGATAGATGCAGTGAAAAGTTTATTGAGTTTTTGTTTGTTTGTAAGGGTATGTTTTGTTTGTAAATAACTTAAGTAAAATAGTTTTAAAACCATTATAATATTTTAGGGAAGCTAGAAACAATTTATTCAAAATTGTATTTATAAGTGAGTAACCATTGATCTTTTGTTTTATGTTTCTGTCTTTCAGGTCAGCTGTTGCAATTGTTTTGTTTTATGTTTCAGGTGTTGCAAGTATATCAGATGAGGATTGGTTATCAATATTCTTGGACAAACCATAAATTTATGTTGGGCTGTATTTACATATGAATTTTATTTGAATTAATCTTCTATTTTTGTATTATTAATGTATTTTAATTTATGGACTTGAATAGTTGTTTTAATTGCATTTGATGAATTTTAATATGAATCAAATATTTATATTTTGCACTAAAGCAGTCTAATATGAAATCACCAAAAAAAGCCTAATTTTTCTATTAAAAAAATCTAATTTTGGAGGCTAAAAAATTGATCTATATTTTAATTAATCTTTTGAATAATAAAACTAATTTTAATTAAATATAACTTAATTATTAGCACAATTTAATGGAATATATATTTTGGCTTAATACTTAATAGACGTAATTTTCTAACTTGTCATTCTAAATATGTTTAGTGGCCCAAATAATAAAAATTTAAAAAGAAGGAATCTAATAAAATTTTAAAAAAAAGGAATAAAATAAATTTATACTTAGTCCGGTCCAATCCGAATTAAACCGGTTTTAATACCCGGTCCGGTTTAATCCGAACCGAAAAAACCCGAAGGCTAATAGGGTCGAAATTAGGTTCTAGCTATTACACCTGAGGGTTGGTTCGGTTCACTGGTTTGGGCCCGAACCGAACCGAACCGTTGTCCACCCCTAGCAGTCCTTTGTGGAGTCTCATGTTTAAATCATCACTCTCCTGTTAGTTGATGCTAGTGGGACTTTTTTTCTAAATAACTTTTTATTTCTTTTTTTCACTTGTACCAAAATAATAGTTTCTCTTTATAAATATATTTTTGAAAATAAATATGATTTAAAAAATTGTAGCAAAAAATAAATTATTTAAAATAATCTTTATAAGAAAAAACTATCTAAGTTGAATTTTACCTAAATTTATTTTCTAAAAGAATATCTTTTAAAATCTTGTTAACAAAATAATACTATAAAAATTGTTTTTAAAAAGTGTATAACAAACAAATCCTAAAGGCTATTACACACCAATAACATAAATTCGAGAAGAAGAAATTTTTTGAACATCCATTCTATCACATATATCATACAAACATGTGTGGAAACCTAATAAAATGATACTATATAATACAATTTGATATGTAAACAATCAAGAAGACACTATTTTAACATTTTAAATATTTGTATGAGTATTAGATTCATTTTAAAAAATTGTAAAAGGAATATATTCTTTAAAATTTAAATTTAAAAAATATTTATTTTTAAGAATGTTATTATCAAAAATTCTGTTCTCATAAATTACTTTTACAAGTTATTAAGGTTAAGAAATATTCTTAAACTTTATCTTATTTATAATAGTAAATATTTAAAAATAAAAAACAAAAGTGTTAAAATAACCTAGAAGTGGGTTATCTTATTTATAATATTAAAAAATTTAAAAATAAAAAAACAAAGATGTTAAAATACCCTAGAAGTGAGTAGTTGTAATTAGGGATGACAAAGGATAAATGCTCATGGGACAAGTGCTAATCTATCGCTACTCACGCTCACATTGTTAGATAAATATGATATTCGTGCTCATGGGCCATGACATTTCCGTGTGAATATCTACCAAACGAGTATCTATAGATTTTGAGGTATCCGTGGGTATCTACAAATATTTATAAATACTATTATTTAAATAATTTTATTTTTGAAAAAAATTATAATTAACTAAAAAATTTATCCTCTTTTAAAAAACATATAAAAATAATTTTAAATTTAATACAAAATAAATCACACTTTTTATTTATTCTTTCACCACATAATTACATTAGATTCAACAAAATAATAATAATAATAATAATAATAATAATAATAACAATAATAATAATAATAATAATAATTTCATGCTTAACATAATAATAATAATAATAATTTTAAGTTCTACAAAATAATATGAGTTTAATAGACATGCAATAACAGTGTAAAATAGATTTACATTGTCGTCCAATAAAAAATCAACAATTTGTCAAATCATCAAAACAATTTTAAAATTTAAGTGTGATTTGATCGAGTACACGGTGATAATTGATTGTCAATATAAATTTTTTTACACTGACGTTGCATATCCTATTTTCTCAAATAAAATTTAAAATATTTTGACAATTATTAACGAACACGATTATCAACAAATTTGTCTATGTACTAGTGATTAAGCCATCAAATTTGTGCTAGTGAATAAGCCATCAAATTTATGCTCGTGACAATTTTATGCGCAAATACCCACGAGTACGGGTTTTTTCTGTCATCCCTAATTATAATTAATTATTTTTAAAAATTAAAAATTTCATGAGTAAATCATATTCAAGTATATTTTATTAATAGTTAAACAAAGACGGTAATATGGATTTCCAATCTCACATTCTCGAAAATATGATTTGAATTATCTACAAAAATTATTTTTGTAACGTTTTCAATTTATGGATTTTACAAAATCTTAATAAGCATACATTAATTCCTTAATGCGAATCTTCTATATACACCATTATGAATTTACGATGATGTAAACGTTAAGATTTCAGTTGTAATTCCTTTGAAAGAGCTCTATTCGGTTAAAAGGAAAAAGTTATGCTATGTAATTGATATTTAATGTAAGTCTTCGTCGAATTTCTATGACATAAATCAAATACATAATAATGTGAATGTTAAGTCATTTCTCAAAAATAGCATGCTATACAACTCAGATACAATGTCAAGTGACAAGGGCATTGGCATGGCCGCCTGAGTGCATTGAAATATAAGCAAGAATTTCCACACATTTTATGAACGAATGTGGTGGATAAAATAGTTCATAAGAGTATGATTTATTTTGGAACATGGATACATGCGCACTTACAAGAAAACCTAGAAAAAAAATGGACACTATATTTATAAAGAAAGTAATTTTTATGTACCTACAAGAAACCAAGTGGACGAGTAAAAATTCAAAAAAATTAAATCACTCAAGATTTAAGCTTCACGACACCACTAAAGTTAAATAAAAAATGGGGTAAAAATATTGGTTGACAATGAGTGAAAGAAGAATATTGTAGATGTAAAAAGGGTATGAGATCAAACCACCGCCCTAAAATTTGTAATGGAACAAGACACTTTTAATGTTATCAATGGTTACGCGCCTCAGATTGATTTAACATAATACCTGATTTTCTTAGACTTTAAAGTCATATCTAGAGAAAGCTTGACTATTCAAGATAAAATATTAGTTCTGGATGTAAAGGCCAAGAGGATAGAGTGGACAAGAAGTCACATGGAATCTCCACGAATCAAGTGATAATATTTGAAGGGTGAAAAGTAAAGAATTTTCAACACAAGATTTTGGAGAAGATTTTGAACAACCCCATTAATGTGCGAATTATATGTGGGACAAGATGACACATGATTTTAGAAAAGCAGCAAAAGAAACATTGGGAGAATCAAATGATTCTAGACAAATGAGTAAAAGAACTGTGATGGTGAAACGAAAGTGTTTATAATAAAGTTAAAGTAAAAAAAATTAAAGATTGATCTAAGTGCAGAACAGGGTCGGCCCAATCAACGCAGAGGCCCCGTTTTAATTTTGAAAATAGGCTCAAATTTAAAATATAAATACAACTATAATAATTAAAAAAGACACATAAAAATTACATTTATGTATTAATCAATAATATATTTAATTAAAATTATTTTGAGTTTTGATCCATCTCAATTTTTGTATGTATTGAGTTTTTATTATAGCATTTTTTGATTAATTGAATTTTTATTATAACATTTTATTTATTTCAATTAATATTTACGGAAAAAAATTGGACCTTTTAAAATTTTGGGGCCTCTAAAATTTGGGACCCTGTGCTGTAGCACTTCCTGCACATGCACATGGCTGACTCTGGTGCAGAAATGCTAAAACTTGTCCGGAACACAATGTTGAACTATAAAGAATCAATACAAGGATAAATTAAGTACAACATAAGTGAAGTATTGAATGTGTAGTAAAAATAATGACATAAAGTTAAAAATGACAATATTATATAAAGTACTGAAGTAATATTTAAAATAGAAAAGATACTGAAAATTAGACATAAGTGATTTGAGCATGTGTAAAAAAACCTAAAATAAGAATAGTAAAATATTCCCTCCGTTTCTTTTTAAGTATCACTTTTAAAATATTTTTTATTCTTTTTTAATTGTCACTTGTAAATTCAAGGTAATATTAATTGCACTTTTGTCAAAATTATTCCTAATCATTTATTATAGAGAGAAAAAAAAAATCAAATGCATGTGACAAATAATTAAGGATATTATAGGTAAAAAGAGAACAATGGTATAAAAAGTAATAATAATTATTAGCTTTTTTTGGTATATGTAGAAAGTTTTAAAGTGAGAATTAAAAAGAAACATAGGGAGTAAATAAATAATTTCGTTAAATCAATTCAGTTAATAGTTGTACTATGAGTCTGTTTGGTAAGACCCAAAAAGAGCTTTTAGCTTTTAGCTTTTCAGCTAACATTAATGAAAAAGCACTGTTTGGTAATGCTATTTTAGCTTTTAGCTTGTAGCTTTTTTACTAGCTTTTAGCTTTTTTTATCAAAAGCTATTTGAAGTAGCTTTTGAGCTTGTAGCTTTTAGCTTGTGACTTTTTTTTTCCATTTATACCCTTATTACTTTAATAAAATATTATTATTCTTATTAATTAAAATGATCATTTATGTCATTTTGTATCTATCAGCTAATGAAACAGCTAATTTACCAAACACTCATGTTAGCTTATCAGCTATCAGTCACCAGCTAAAAGCTACCAGTCACCAGCTAAAAGCTATCAGCTACCAGCTATCAGCTACCAGCTACCAGCTATCAGCTAGTTTTACCAAACAGAGCCATAAATAATTTCGTTAAATCAATTCAGTTAATAGTTGTATTGAGACATCAAGTTTATGATGGCAAATTTAAACCTATGACATCTTACTTTTTTATCTTTAAAGGATGAACTCTAGCCACTACACTACATAAAGAAAATAGATAAATGATAATCAAGCCATTAAACGTAAATAAAGACTAAATAATTTTATTAAAAATTCAAAATTTATGACCTGGGTAGAGTCACGTTTTTTATAGAACATTAATGCATATAGTTTAATCCTTTTATAGCCGACTCCCCTTAACAAGAAAAAGTTTGGCTGTTGTTGTCTAGAAATAAAACATCTTTTTTAATAAATAAAAAAAATCCACTTGATGGTTGTACTTGTACCTACTAGGTTTTGGAACAGTGCATATAGTCTATTAAAAAGAATATACTAGTATGGTCCAAGGAGCTGGTGCATGTTATGGTGGCTAGGGATACAATTGCTAAATCTAACACAACATTATTGGTGGAAATTGTGTTAGGAGGATTAGTTCTATTTTCAAATGGTCCCATGTTTTCATTTCCATCCATTAGTATCATTTTCTGCATGTTCACACAAAGTTACAAACAAACAAAAACTGCAAGAAGTAATATACTACTCTACAAGTTACATCAAGTGGTTTATAGCTAATAAGCACGTTTTATTATATAAACCAAACTTATATATTAATAAACTATCCAATTAAACTATAATCTAAATCTAAATGCTAAACACAATCAACAACTTTTGCAGATCTCTCTTTGATCCATATCAGCAACATTTTTTTTTCTTCTTTTTCCCTTATGAATCCACAAAAGAAATTCATGTGCTTATGAATCAAGAAGAAAGTTTCAAACAGCAACTTATGTAATGTTTCCCAAACTAACTTAAAAAATATTCAAGGAACATCACTTACACATGTTCCCTTTATTTTCATCAATCCCAACAAACTAGAGCTATAACTTATGAATTTAATTGAAATACACTGACGGTGCAAAGAAATTTTTCACTAGTTAGTGAATCATAACTTTTTACACTGACGGTACACTTATGAATGGTTGTAATGCACTGACCGTATGGCAATTATTCTCGTAACTTTTTACATAAAAAAAAAAAGACAAAATACAACAAATAAAAATTCGTAGTTTTATCACACAATCATCATTAATCAACAAACAAGACTGAAGAACAGCATAGGCAAAAATCTTCATCAAGGAACAACCAAGCATATACTTCAGCATGCAGCAATACAACATTAAGCACATGAACAATGGTTCCCTTACCAAAAACATCTGAAAATTCAGTTTTTCATCTTTCAAACTTCACTTCTTCCAAATCAAATCATGCCTTAGGAGAAAGAATATCCGACACAGAGCTATAGGTTCCATAAACAGCAACGACAATCCCAAAAGCCATAATAGCGCCATCAGAAACCAAGCATCTCCAACCCAACTCCTCCTTGAAAACCATACAATGAAACAAAGCAGGCAACACAAATCCAAGAACAACACAAACACTGCTTCCAACAAGCGAAAGAAAATCAGCAAAATTCGGCACCAAAAGAGCCACCAAACTCACAGCCAAAACCAACAACCACCTCAACCACAAACAATACCTAGAATCACAAAACCTTCTCTCAAACACTTCATAAACAGGATTCATCATCAAAGGAAAAGTAATAAACAAGTTCACACAAAGCCCTAATTGAACCACAACACTCACCAAACCTTGACCTAGATTAGTAGTGATAATATCCTTAGTTTCCTCACCAAAAGCAAAGTAACCTAACAAACCAAAAGCACCAAACAACAGAGAAATCATACCCATCCCTAAACCTAACACCCTACCGAACTTCTCCTTATTCTTAGTCTCACTTTCCAAAGGCAAAACCATCCCAATCCCTTCAAAAGCATAAACAGCAACACCAATACCATAGAAAAACACAGAGAAACCCTTAAAAGCCTCTAAACTAGGCCTATTGTTGATGAAAACAAAAACATCTTCCACCATAACAACACTCTTGGCACTAATATCAACAGCATCAGCAAAAATACTCAAAGGAGCTAAATGGGTCAAAGTCTTAATCGAATTCAACCCTAATTGAAAAGGAAAACACCCCCAAAGAAACAAAACCTTCGGAGTCAAACCCAGAAACACCGGAATCGTTTCTCCGGTAGAGTCACCGGCGGCGAGAAAAGCCAAAGTGGAAGAAATGAAAATCAGATAGCTAACACAAAACCCAGCTTGAGAAAGAACAATCATGGCATCAACTGAGAACCGACCCAATCGGCCACAAATGGTGAACCCTAAATCGCCGAAAGATTTGATTTTTGAGAAACCCATTGCTGATTCGAGCTTGCGGCGTGTGTTGACAAGAAGTAACATACAGTGGTAGGTGATGTACGCGACGACGAATAGCATGATTAAACCGGTGGCCCATCCGGTTCGTTTGAAGCTGTAGGGGAGACCGAGGACACCGGCGCCGACGATGGAGATGAAGATGTTGGCGCAGGTTTTGAATTGGGAAGAGAGGGGGGGTGAATTAGTGAGAAGAGGGGTGTCTTCTCGAGGGTATGGTGGGAGTGAATAGGATGATGAACCTTGTTCTGCGACCACCATGGTTGTGGTTATTGTTGTTGTTGGGTTTTTTTGATGGGGTTAAGGAAATGAAGAAAGAGGGTTTGATTTGAATTGAATTGTTGTTGACTGTGTTTCAGGAGAATCAAAAATGGTTTGGAGTTTGAGTAGTGAAAAGAGAATTTATAGATAAGTTATGACTTATGATAAGTTATTGATCTACTAGGTGATTGGATTATTAAATTCTCTTCCTGGAAGTGCAACTCACAAAATTCAATGAATAGAGGGAAATACTTATATTGGCACAAACCCAAATGTAAATCAGTTTGGCACACAATCATTAGATAACTACACAATGTTTAAATATTTTAAAAATATATGATATTTAATTATTTTCTCTTAAATATCATTTTCTATTTATGTGTGTGCTTAAATGAGTTTTATTTATGCTCTTGACCAAATAAGTGTTTCTCAAGATAGAGATTATTCTCTTAAGAATAAGTTAGAGTATAATCTGACCCGTGCGATGTGCGGACACTAAAATGTTTTTAAAAAATGAAACAATATATTTATATAGAATAATGTATGAAGTACACAATACATTTGAATAAAGTTGGTGAAAAGATTTTTTTTCATTTAAAAAATTGTAGTGAAAAAAATGTATAACAAAAGAAAGACATCATCAATCACAATTTCAAAATTTTCACTTTTCTTTAAAATTCTTTCTGCATAGTGGAACTAAAGAGCAGCATTATATGAGAATGATGGTGAAGGCAGTGAGGCGATGATGGCGAAGGCAGTTAAATTTTTTCCTACAAAATTCTGCATACATGGAAGAATCAACTAGCGACATCACATGAGAATAACGACGACGACAGTGAGACTCTTTCAGCAATGACCCGACATCATATTTATTTAGAAAATATTTTTCATATTATGTTCCTAAAAGTTATAGAAAATCTACCCAAAATGAAAACTTGTAAATAAGAGCTGCCACATCAGCAATTTCTTGACATGATAGAAATTAGATTATGTGGTAAATAATGTTGGTCTATGTTTTAATATATATAATAGAAGTGCATCAAATTCTCCTATTAAATTTACTTGTTATTTAGAAGAAAAAACTAGGGAAAAAGAGTGAAAATAAAGTACAAACTTACTTACTTGTAGATGTGATTAAATAATTAAACACAAATTCCTTTTTTTGAATAAGAATAAATAATTAAATACAAAAACTTGTTTTAAATGAATTTAGGTATTTTTAGTGGTGTCATATCCTGAGTTGGGTGTTTGTTATCTCATGCGTTTGGTTTTCAGAGTTTTTCTCTTTCTCTTATTTTTTGCTTCTGGTTGCTGGTGTGGTGTTGGGTTCCTCTGTGTTGTCTTCTCTGATTAGCATCTCAAGGCCAGCTTTTGATTTCTACCCATAATCTCTCTCTCCATCTTTTTGCTCATCCATTTTCCTGTGTTCATGGATCACGTTGAAACCAGCACTAACCCAAATACATTTCAAGATTCCAAGTATCTGCATACAGAAATAGAGATGATCATGAACACTAATAATAGATTCATATCGGTACCAAAAATCAGAAAACAATATAATATGGGAAACATTGTTACTCCGCATAAAAAATTCAACCAAAACAGTAATGAGTACCAACAAGATCATATCACAACAGGTAATGACAACCAAGAAACTACCATGGAACCCGAATTTTTTGTTTACAAAGAAGAAATTCAGGATATTAAGGATATTGCATAGAGGGTTATATTGGGAAAGATTATCACTGAAAAATCACAAAGGTTCAATCCAAGTTCCATTATCCAACATATGGTGCAACCCTCAGAACCTGTTTGTCAAAGAAATTGAACTTATGATCTTTAAGATCACTATGGACAAAAAAGAAGACTATACCAAAAATTTGAAAGGGAGTCCCTGGATATACATGAACTCTTGGTTCATCTTGCAATAATGGAATGGTAAATATGCTTTAAATTCCATGAGTTTTCTAGAACTTCTATTTGGGTCTAGATATGGGGTCGACCCATCAATGGGAAAACTCCACAAATGGGCCTAAAACTAGAGAAAAAGCTTGGGGATGTTTGTGAAGCAGATGTATTTGAAATATCTTATCAAACTATAATAGTGTAAGTTAAGGTGAAGCTCGGCATCCACGAGCCAAAAAACCCACAATGTACATTGGAAGCAAGACTAGTGGGGTGAATTGGGTGGATTTCAAGTATGCAAATCTACCCATATTCTGTTTTGAATGTGGGCTAATGGGACACAACGAGGAGCATTGCAAAAATTCTACAAATCCTGGGCATGAAATTACTAAAATATATTCATTAGGTCCATGGGTAAAGACTAATCAACCAAGTCGAAGGAAAATTCAATAAAGAGAGAAATATTATAGCAGTAACCTTACACAAAAGCCTAGTATCACCCAATACAGCCAAACCCCAAAGACCATGATAAAACTAACTAACTAATCTATCAATAAAGGAAAAGGAAGATGAAAAATAGGTATTTGGAAAAAACATAAACAACAAAAAAAGAAGGATATTGGAGATAAAAGATACAATTGGATCCAATGGCTCAGAAACAATAACATAATTGGCTAGCCTTCTTGGAAAGGTTGTCCGTGAGATATGGCAAGCCTTTCCTAATATTTTGTTCTTATGTGAAACTAAGAATTGTGTTAATGACAAAGTCTATGATAGAATTAAGGGTGTTGTCATATTTTGGGAGGGGGCAAAGCCGGTGGTTTAGCTATATTTTGGGAAAATGATGTAAATTTACATGTTTTGGATTTGAATAAGAATTTCATTGACTTTTATATTATGGATAACAATAATATTGATAATAATGACTACATTTGAATAGGCACGAGTATCTATGGCTATTCTAAAAAAAGAACAAAAAAAATCCTTACTTGTAATCTCATTAATAATCTCGCCCAAAGATATAATTATGATAAATGGATTATGTTTGGAGATATGAATGTTATAACTAATTAAAATGAGAAAATGGGAGGAAATCTCATTGATATTAATCTTTGGTTTACTGTTAATAACTCCTTTGGCTCTTGTGGTTCGATTGACCAATGTTTTGAGAAAATGATGGGCCCTTGGAATAATAACCAATAGGGAAACAAATTCATATCAGCTAGGATGGACAGATTTATGGCTAACCATAATTGAATAAGCTATTTCTAACACCACTGAAGTATTCATCTCATTAAGAAGAAATCAGATCATAACTCTATCTTGCCTACTTTCAATAATACTGGAATGGTTAGGAAAAATTATACCTGATGGAAAAAACCTAAAAGATTTGAGAGAGTTTGGCTAGACAACCCCTCTATCATAGAAGTGGTCAAGGAGAGCTCGAATCATTATAATTAACACCTAAAAGTTAAATTGGATATCACCTTTTCAGAATATGTGGAGTTAGGGCCAGACTACTTTTGGTAATACTAAGCATAAGATCAAAGATCTTTAGATGAAGCTACAAGATGCTCAAAGAAATAACCAGAGGAACATTAATAAGAAGCACGTTCATCAGATTCAAGAAGACTTATATAAATGTTTAAAATAATAGATGTGGTGGGCCCGTTAAGATGCATTGGTTGAAGGAAATTCTTCCACCAAAAGTCTAGCCAAAGGAAAAGACAAAATAGGATCAGTTGCATTGTAATGGTAATGAGGGGTTTACTAATGAAGATGAGATCTAAAATATTTTCATTAATTTCAACAAGGAGCAATCTATAACAATTAATCTTGCCAACTTAAACAAACAAAAAAAATCATGAAATACACACTTACTCCTATGAGGATAAGTGACTTAAACAACTCTTTTACTAATGAGGAAGTGTATAGGGTTATGCATCTAATGAAAGGGATGGTCGCCCTTGGGCCTTGTGACATTCCTGCATTGCTTTACCATCATTTTTTAAATATCATTGGGAATGATATATTCTCAACTATTCTTGATATTCTAAATAAAAACGGGGATCCAACTATGTTCAACAATACCTACATTTGTTTAATTACTAAGAAGACCAAACCTCAACACTGTTGAGAATAACATGTATGAGTAGTGTGGCGAAGTCTCACATTAGTTAGAAATGTGGAGACTTAAGCATTTATAACTGGGAGAACCCACACACATGTCACCTTAAGGTTTTTGGTGAATATGTGATATGTCTTTCACAAAAGTGTGTTGCTCATAAAAGAAAGGCTCTAACATAAATGCTCCCTCATGTTCACCCTCGAATCCATGCTCCAACAAACACCCTATAAATACAAATTTATTTTCTTTTGTAATGTGATGATGAAAATAATCACTAAGACCATTGCTAACAAATAAAAAAGATTATGCCTAATATAATTACAGAAAACCAAAGTGCCTTTGTTGGACAAAAGCTGATAACAAATAACACTTTTATTGCTTATGAGATTTTCAATCATATCCACCAAAGTGTCTTCTTAAGGGCGTGGTGCAAGTGAATATGATGATGAACCTTGTTCTTTGAACACCATGGTTGAGTTTTTTATGGAGTTCAAAAAATGAAGAAAGAGAGTTTGATTTGAATTGTTGTGGTTTTGTGTCAGCAGAAACAAAAGTAGTTTCGAGTTTGAGTTGTGAAAAGAGAATTTAGAGAAATTTTGAAAATTATTGATCTAGATAATTGGATTATTAAATATCTCTGGCATCTCACAAAATTCAATTAATAGAGATAACAATTACTCTCTTAAAAATAAGTCAAAAGTACATCAGGTTCCTCTTTCACTCGTACTAATTTATTATGACTACTACTTGTTATTTAGAAAAAAAAATTAAGGAAAAAGAGAGAAAAAATCCAAAGTAATTTTTAGCGTCATTAAATACTTTTTTAAAATGGAAATAAATAATTAAACACAAAAATCTGTCTTAAGTGAATTTAGGTATTTTTGTTCCGCCACATGTCTACATTAAAATTAAAATAGTTTATTTGTTCAAATTCACAATTTATTCTAAATTCTATCAAACATTAACATATGTTATAAATAACAAATTAAAATAATTTTTAAAAATATCAAATACATATTTCATGTAATAAAATAGAAATTAAAATGTAAATATATTAATCAACTGATTAATATTATAATTTATAAAAAAATATAAATTATTAATAAGGATAAATACCTTTATCTTAATTACCTGTCTCATTAATTTCTATATTTTAATATTGGAAAAAAATTCAAATTCAAATTCAAATTCTTACGAAACAAACTTTTCCAACCAAACACAAAGTAGATTTGCATGGTATCGATTTTATGAGTTTTGTTATTATATCTATTTTGTTGTTTTTTTTTAATAAGCAACTTTGTATTCAAAGACAAGTATTAGAAATACTCAAACCCAGTTACAAAATAAACAGTTACATACAAATCCAATTTCATGGGCGAATTAAGGTAATCTAGAGAACTCTTGCACCAGTCATAAAAATTACAATGAACCTTCCCTTTATACCCAATTGCAAGCCACCACCAAGAAAATATTTATACCTTGTATACGGTTTTTTTGGATTTCCAATTGCATCATGAAACAAAATGTCATTACGTAACCTCTATATATGAACGCCAATACACAGCCAGCCAAATAATACCAACTCTATTTTTGCTAACCAGCCATTTCATCATCAAGACAAACCTTAGGAAATAGTCACAACAATCTTCACCCACCTTACAACCTATGCCCAACCAAGTTTGAATCATGTCTCACACGATTCTCATCAAAGAACAACTTAGCATGACATGATTTAGATATTCTTCCTAATTAAAACATAACACACACGATTTTTCATGAGGGCTATAGATTATTCCCCTTCACACTAACTCCTCTTTGTAGGTAACCTCTCATGCAACAATCATTTTTTAAACAAAAATCTGCATCTTTGATGTAATATAGGACTCCCATACCACTTTAAGAGCTTGAATTATGTTGTCGTCGGGCAAGGAAGAACCAGAAGCCTGCAAAACTGTAACGTGACTTAACAGTAAAGATCCTATTGCTTTCAAAAGGCCACACCATAAAGTCTTCATAGTTACTACTTGGTGTAATCTCTGATAGAATAACCAACAACACTTCTTTTTCTGCTATTTCTGATTCTTTGACATGAGCATCCTTTGAGAAATTGCAATCAATTTTCCATTGCCAAGAAACTCCACACCACTCACCCATTTCCCTAATGTAGACAATTTTAATGTAACATGCTTGGAAATAGTTTGGCAATTGAGTTGCCGAGGAAGCATGTCCAATCCACTTAGCCAACCAGAAGGGAATATTGTCTCCATAACCTAACATGTGAGAGACCATCTGCAAAATCTCATTAGCACCTGAGCAGTCTCCAATCTTCATGAGGTCTTTCCACCATAGAGATTCATACTTTTTTTGCCCTGGGTCATTCTTTCAACCACAATCTTCTATGTAAATTACCATATCTCTCTTCTAGAATTTCCACCCAAATTGAGTCATCTTCCTTCAAGAACCTCCAAATCTATTTACTAAGTAAAGCTATATTAAATCTCTCCACATATTTGATTCCCTAGCCCCTCCTTTTTATCTTTGCAAATGGATTTCCAACTTATCTAAGCTATTCCCCTTTTTTCTGCAGACCCACAAGAAGTTCCTCTGGATGATGATTATTTCCTGCACTACCTTCACTGAAACTTTAAAAAAGGACAAATAATACACAGATAAGTTAGTGAGAGTAGAGTTAATTAGAGTGACTCTACCCCAATAAACAACAAGCTATCCTTCCAGCCCGATAGTTTAGCTCTCAACAATGATATAACAGGTTTTTAAAATTCATACTATTTTGTTCACTTATAAGATTATCAGAAAATAAGTTTTGTTCTCATGTTTATTTAATTGAAATGCATTGTCCCAATATAAATTTATTTTACACAGTCATTTGATCGTAACCGTCAGATTTTTATAAAGGTTAGATTTTTCCTTTAAACACGTGTAAGATATCACATATAAATAGTTATGATGCATCGACCGTGTAAATCTTTGATTTTTCCTTTAAACTCATGTAAAGTATCATATATGAATAGTTGTGATGCACCGGTCGTGTAAAATGTTTTAAATTGACAATATAATAATTAATTTCTTTTCAAAATTATTTTTATCTATTCATTTTTTATTTTTTAAAACTAGAGAATGCAAGCCTTAAATCTTGATACGCTCGGCGAAAAAATGAGGATAAAACTAACATGTCCAATAAACCGTATTTGTTTCGCTACCCCTACTAATATGCACTCTTGTAGTTGTGTGTTTCTTTTTATTGCATCAACGTGTTTTATTTTTCATTGAAGCATTTCCACATACAGAAATGCTATCCTTACACTTCCCACTTATACTACACCATATGTAAATAGGGGTTTTATGTCATTTACGAAACAAATAAGGGCATAGTGGTAAAATGGTGGGAGAAGCAAAATAGGCGCGCGGAAGAGAAAGCAGAAGAAAATATGTGTGAAGTATGTGTGAACGTGTGGTTGCTATTAGGAGAGAGAGAGAGAGAGAGAGAGAGAGAGAGAGAGAGAGAGAGAGAGAGAGAGAGAGAGAGAGAGAGAGAGAGAGAGAGAGAGTACAACAGTATGACCCACATATAAGAAAAACAAAGATATCAACATTATTTAATTATTTTATTGAGTATAAATGAATAGGAGAATACAATGTAGTGTATGTAGGAAGTGTAAGGATAGCATTTTTGTGTAACCTATTTGTTTGTTTAGAAATGTTATCCTTACACTTCCCACATATATCCTATTCATTTATACTCAGTTTGTTTTTCTTATATGTGGGCCATACTGTTGTACTCTCTCTCTCTCTCTCTCTCTCTCTCTCTCTCTCTCTCTCTCTCTCTCTCTCTCTCTCTCTCTCTCTCTCTCTCTCTCTCTCTCCTCCCCTCCTAATAGCAACCATACGTTCACACACACTTTCTCCTGCTTTCTCTTACACGCTCAAGTTTTTTTTAAAGAGACGTCAAGTTTATTTTGGTATGAAATATAGATATTGGAACTTTGAAATTTCCCTCAAAGGTAGAATAGAAAAGCAATTATATATTTTAAACACAATTCACCAAAATTATTGAATTTCTTTAATTATATAAGAAAAATATGAGTGAAATGTGGAGATTTCCATTATCCTCATCACAAATCAAGAATGAGCTTTCCAAGGGTGACCAAGCTCTTGAAGATAGGTCTATGGAAGCTCTTGTTAAGGAGATTTGTTAAAGGTAGAACTACAATAATATATATTTTTTTTATAATAAATGACATTTTTATAAATCGATTTTGTAAAAATGAGTTAGTTCAAACTCTAACTATAATATGGTATCAAGAGGTTATCGATTCGAGTTACTCACCATTTATATATGCACACCGATCCAATAGTCTTGGCGTACGAGGTTGTATTGGAAAAATCAAATCGTACGTATCTATAAATCAAGTCATCTGTCATTTATGCCACGCATCAAATCTAATAGTGATGGATGTGAGAGGGTGTATAAAAAATGCAAGATTTACATTGGTTAAAAATAGAACCTACAATTATAAGAATTTATAGTGTCACGTCTCACCTTATCAATCGATTTTATAAAGTTGAGTTATATCCATCCTACAAATGATATTATAGTATCACGAACCTATCGTTTAGAGTCACCTACTATTATATATGAGCACCTAACTCAATAGTATTTGGTGCCGATTGGGAAAAAAATCAAAATTATTTTAAGTTAAAAATAAAACCTACAAAAGATTTATATAGATTGGTACTTTTCCCTTACAACTCAGTTTTGTAGAATTTCATGTCGTTTTTGAAACATTGTTGGACGGATTTTTATGAATTGTGATAACAAAAATGAAGAAAGTGTGTTCTTTGTTATCTTAGAGACGATGATCCAAACAAAAATATAAATATTCTTATGGTATAAATGTGACAGGTTAACTACCCTTGCCTCGTTGGCTTAGGCTCTGTTTGGTAAAAATAGCCGTTGACTGATAAGCTAGCTTATGGCTGATGGCTGATGGCTGATGACTGATAGCTTATAGCTTATAAATGATGACTGATGACTTATAGCTGATAAGCTGATTGAAGTGTTTGATAAAATTAGCGGTTCAACTATCTGATTAATTGAAATGACATAAAGGACATTTAATATATAATTATTTTATTTTAAATTAAAATAAATTATAGAGGGTAAAAGTGGATTTTAGTTAAAATAATAAGGGTAAAAATGGAAGAAAAAATGATAAGCTATAAGCTATAAGCTAAAACGCTATTTGAAATAGCGTCTGAAAAATAAGCTATAAGCTAGTAAAATAAGCTATAAGTTCGTAATGAAAAGACCGTTACCAAACATGTCTTTTATTGTTATATGAGCTTATAAGTTATAAGCTATAAGACATAAGCTCAAAAAATGGCATGCCAAACAGAGCCTTAGTCGTGACCGCCAATCAAATTATAAATCTGTGACCGACCAATCAAATAATAAACTTTGACTTGTCCTTGTTTATTTTATGTCTTATGCACGTCACAAAGGAAGGTTATACAGATTCTGAAAAAGGATGACTATAGAAACGTGGAAATAAGGAATACTATACTAGTGTAGATTATGGAGGACTAACATATTTTAAAACTTTTAGTCACAGTTTAAAATTGGAAATGATGAATTCTGCAAAGATAATTCAATCTATTTCATCAAACAAGTCTTCACTCCTGTCATGGAGACCCACAACCATATAGATGGGGTCTGCACAAACCAGTAACTACTAGGTGCATGTTGGATTTTGTATAATTTAGGGACCAAATGATACAAAGTCTACAGTTTCATAAACTAATTTAGTGATTCTCTTATCAGCTTATATGCTATTTGATACCTGACATGGAATTCTCCAAAGAAGATGTCACAATCGCTATGCTGTAACCACCCTTTAGAACAAAGTTGAACTCTCCCTAATCCATTAGAGTAAATAATCTATATTGGACACATTCTTACTTATATTGTTTTGCAGACTCATACTAAGTAGCAGTGTTTTCCAAATAAATTGGTTAGGAATGATACCCTTCTCTACCATTTCCAAAAATACCTGCAAGCCTTTCTGAAGGTCCCCTTTCCCGCATAACACGTCAATCAAAGGGCTGTAAGTTTCTGTATTTGGTACACAACCTCTTGCAGTGATATCTTCCATGAACTTCAAGCCACTTTCAATTTTTCCTTCTCTACAAAACTCGGCGATGATAGCATTGAATGTAAATGCAATGGGAAAACAGTTATTACTTATCATTTCGTTTATAAGCTCTACGGCCTCTCGGATACTTCCTTGTCGCGAAAAGCCGTGAACAAGAGAGTTATAAACTATAATACTTGGAATTCCACCTTCATCAATCATCTTATCGTATACATTCTTTGCATCTTCAATATTACCTTCCTTGCAGTGCTGTAAAATCGTCATGCTTCTGTCGATTGCTCTAGGGAACAATTTTCCAGTCTTTGTTAGAAACTCGGCTGCCTCGTCGAAACGATTTTGTTTGAATAGACCATAGATTATGCTATTGTAAGGACTAATGTGCCCTTTAGAGCCTTCTTTGGTTTCCTCCATTAACTCCAAAATTGAAAAACCGTCTTCAATTCTTCCTTCTGAACACAAACCTCTAATCATTGTGTCGAAAGTAACAAAATTCCGTTTGATTCCATCTGTCTTCATATCATTAAAAAGATCAAGAGCCAAATCCGACATCCTAGATTCACAAAACCCAGATATCAGTATATTATAGGTATCCACATTTGGAAGATAGCCTTTATTCTCCATTTGCTTCAGGAAGTGAAGTCCAACCTTCACCTTCCCCACTCCACAAAACCCCTTTAGCAATGTGTTGTAAGCCACAACATCAAGTGAACCCCCCAAGCTCTCAACTCTCTCCAGAACCTCAGCAGCATCCGTTACACGGCCAGCGTTGCATAGAATCTCAACCACCTTAGTTATGGTAACAACATCAGGTACAAGACCAATTCCAAAACACTTCTCAAGCAAAACAAGAGCTTGAACCAAATTATCTTCCTTACAATACGCAGATATCAAAATATTAAAGGTAACATCATTCGGGCTCACCATCTCATTCATCAAGCTCCTAGCCCTACCAACCTTTCCATTCCTACAAAGTGCATGAAGCAAAGTATTGTAAATGACAGTATTCGGGGCAGCCCCGTTAGACTTAATAAGCTGCAAAAGCTTAAAACCTTCACCAATCCTATTAGTTAAACAAAGACCTTTCATCAAAATCCCAAAAGTATAATCATCCCCATGAACACCACTCTCCATCATACTCTTTCGATAAAACTCTCTAGCCATATCAATGTCCTCTTTCACAAGAACATCCAAAATTGAGTTGAAAATCTTCAACGAAGGTGTACCATGAAACTTGTAAGCCAAGTCAATAACTGTGATGACCCTTCGTGTCATTCCAGCCCGGGAGAGTCCCCGGACTATGGTTATGAAGATTCCATCGCCAGGAGAAGCTCCGATTGAGCTAGGCATTTCGTCGAGCAGTTGCTTGACAGTATCAAAACGGCGAAAAGTGCAGAGCTTGTGGATTAAAGCACGATATGTGGATTGGGAATGGGTGAATTTGGAGAAGGTTGAGGCCCATCTGAAGGTTTGGAGTGCCTCAGAAGCGGTTTTTTGGTCAAGTATGAGCTGACATAGGTGATCTTCTGTTGGGGGCAAAGAAGAAGAAGATGAAGAGTAACGCGCTTGGAAGTGCAAATAACACTGCATAAAACGTGCGTAAGGACTTGAACCGATTGAAGAATGTTGCAATATTCTCATCTCTCAAGAAATGGTGTAGGAGACGGACAAACAGCTACTCTACTCTCAACAAAATCAATCCTTATTATTTATTTATTTTTAGCTTATCACCACCGCCGATATGCTCCGGTTTAAATTTTGGAGGATCAGCTCTGATATCAAATGAGTCAAACTTTCTCGGATCACAATTCTGGGTGATTGAACCAAGTTACAAACAACTACTCTACTATCAACAAAATCAATCTTTATTATTATCATGGGAATTGCTTTTCACTCCCCCATCCTAATAAAAAATTGAAACTTTTCGAAAATGTACTTTAGGACGAACTAATTCATAAAGCTACTTTAAAAAATAATACGGAAATACATCTATGTATAATTTACTGAGAAGCACCAAATATATTTTTTAAATATATGTTAGAGTCTTTTCTCCTTTCTTATTTTAATTGTACCATCCCAACTTATAAACTCTCGAAATCTTTGAACTCTCACTCTCTCAAGTCACAAACTCTCAAGTCACAAACTCTCAAACTCATTCAATTCATGTTCAAATTTCTACCATCAACATGATAACATTCAATCAATCAAAGAATTCAACATCAAACTCACATTTGATAAGTTTTTTATTTCTATGTATTGTTTTTATTTTTATATATATTGAAGAAATTAAGCATTAGGTTATGTAATAGGTAGTTTAGATATATTATTTAAATGACCAATGTGTTTGATAGGTAGTTTAAGTGCATGTTTGGTTTGTTTTTTGGAATGGTCAAAAGCAATTTTAAGGGTATAGAATTGATTTTGGAGTGATTTTGAGGTGTTTGGTTCTTTTGAAGTAGAATTAATTATGCCTTCAGAATTGATTGTACTATAAGCTAGGATTTATTGCATCCCTTAATATTTTGGATAAGATCCGCCACTGTACAATCATAGCATACCGATATCATGATGAATGTTCATGTTACAAATCTTTAAGTTGCCCATGTTCCAAAGAGTTTAATGATTATTAGATAAAATATTTGTAAATATTTTACTTTATTAGTAATATTTATAAATATTTATAGTTATTATACCTATTTAGTTTATCATGTTGGTGATTTGTAAATATTTAACGTTAGGCTAGAGAGATGGCGGAAAGTGCTAAAGAATCAAGTACTAAAAGTGATGAAAATATAAACCATAGAAGAAGAGTAAAGGAGAGTGATGTTTCAAAACCCTCTGAGTTCATATACAGATGCATTTTTCTTTTCCAAATTACAATTTTGTAATTTATAATGCAACTCTTGTAAATTTTATCATTGAAAATATCAATTTATTATTGTATTATAATTTATAAGGAAACAATGAGAATGATATTTATAAATTTTAGCAACTCCTGTAATTTTTATCACGGAAATTCATAATTTTCACGGGTCACTATCACCACAGTACCTTTTTTATTTTAATTAACAAAATATTTGTAAATATTTATAATTATTATAAATATTAGATTTATAATGTTAGTGATTTGCTATATATTTATTTTTAAATACTTTAGTTATTGGTGATTTTATAATAACAATTATATATGAGCAACAATCAAATCTTATTGAATAATCTAAGAAATAAATGAATTTACCCGTGCGGAAGCACGGGTCTTCTACTAGTGTTATTTAAATGACCAATGTGTTTGATAGGTAGTTTAAGTGCATGTTTGGTTTGATTTTTGGAAAGGTCAAAAGCAATTCTAAGGGTATAGAATTGATTTTGGAGTGATTTTGAGGTGTTTGGTTCTTTTGAAGCAGAATTAATTCTGCCTCCAGAATTGATTGTACTATAAGCTAAGATTTGTAGCTTCTGAGTTTAAACGTGATTTTTACAGTGAAATTTACTATTCAACTCACTTTTGTATAATTGTATAAAAACATAAATCAATTCTACTAAACTCAATTCTATTAAAATCAATTCTGTCAAAATCAATTTTGTCCACCGCCAATTCAAACAGACACTTCTAAAGTTTGTGTGACTCATATATTAAAATGAGGAGAGATTGAGAAACACTTGAATATAATATACGAGTTGAATTTGTGAATTTGGAAGACTATTTTCTTGTAACCCATCTAATAATCTCTTATAACAACTCTTGAAGTATATTGGATCAATGAACCTCTCTCTTCCCCTCACTCTCATAGTAGATAAATTTGATCGAACTAGATAACCAAATTCCATGTGTCTTTGTCTTTGATGTGACTTGTTATTTCAGTTTTCAAAACACATGGTGTGACTCAACATGATCTTGAATGCTTCTAGGTGAAATGACTATAAATAAACTAATCAAATTCACATATGAATATAAAATATTTGAGGTTGTGCATGTATGAATATACATGGTTAAAAGAAGTCTTATGAGAAATAATTTATAGTAACTATACTAATAAGATGCATCTTCTTTTCATTGTTAACTAGTCGGAGACCCGTGCTGTCGCACGGGTGCATTTTTTTGGTGGTGTAGTATAATAACAACGATAAGAAAAATGCGCAGTAACGAAGTTTGACCTAAATGAAATATAAAAAGCTTAGAAAAAAAGCTATATTAAAAAAGTTATTGTTTCATAAGAAATTTAGAAATTAGTATTTTGTAAAATAGGTTTATTTTTTAAACCTTGCTCCACCAAAAATAAAAGATAATGGGCCCAAATATAAAAAGATTGTAATTGACATGGCCCAAAATCAAAATAGGCAAGATTGTCCATTTAAAGCTGAAGGTTGTTGATAACTTCTGTCAAAAGGAGGGGATACGTGTCAGGTAAAAAATCTAAAAAAAACATAGAAGAGCCATTAAACGTGTTAGGATAGGTAAAGTTATAGAGCTCCATGGAATCCCATAGCAGTGGTGAAAATATTTTGTTGAAATGTGCACTCCATTGTGCGACTGTTTGGCTATTAGGAGAAGCAAATTTTCAATTATAAAAAGGGGATTGTATATACTGCAAACGATGAATCCCTTTGAAGTTGTTTCACGATTTGCAAATGGAAGCCTTTGTGGAGCCACCTTCAGATGTTTCGTCGGAGTTCAGGTAAGTTATTCAGATTATTAGGAACTGAAAATTGTTTTTTGACCTAATGTTCAATGATTTCTAGCTTTGATAAATTGAACTATATGTTGGGAAGAATTTCACTGTTCTGAATATCATCACACACGCCATGAAGTTTAGAATGCAATGAATTTTAGAAGTTTTCTAAGCTGCTCATGATATGGTGCAATCGATGCATTGTGTGCAACTGATATACTGCAACTGACACATTGCTGAAGAAATTGTATTTACAAAATTCATACGATTCAATATGTTTTGCGTTTCTCATATTTTTCGTGTGTAGTGATAATCTGATATGTGTATGAATTAGTTACTTGCCGATTGTTATTTCCCTTGTATGATCAGCATAAATGTCCAGGCGGATGTGTTGAAATTGTTTCCTCATAGTAATCCATGATGTGTAAATTTGTTATAGGTTGTCATTGATTATCGTAACTGTTGTGCAGTTCTGGAAGCATGGATTCAAATTTGAGTTTTTCCCACAAAGACGATACAATTTCGTGGACAAAAACAATTGCATCCGGTCGAATTGCGCAGCGTAATGTACTTGTAAGAGTTACTTTGCACAATAATGACTAACAAAACAACTTCCCGGATTCAGTATGATGATGTAATGAATTTAATTTTTGTTCAGGTATTTCTGCGGGAAGTTTGCAGGTTCTTAACCGCCTTTCCCACGCAAATCGATCTTTTCGATGCAGATATGGGGATTGTGTACCAAGAAGATCTACGATGCGCGCCGAGAAATACAGAGGAGGAGGCGTACATAGGGGTTGGATGGTATGAGTATGCCAGACAGAGAAGGCTGAAGAGAGGAGACAAGTTGTCCTTGAGGATAAACAGGGAGGCGCACACATTGGTCGTTTGGCTGTTGAACCGTTTAAGGAGGGAGTGTAATCGCGTTTACGTGTATTTATGTTGTACTGGTCGTTCATGTAATGGATTTTTATTTTGGGTGATTCCACTTTGCTTCCCCAAGTTAATGAAGTTATGTTTCTCCGTGTATTTATATCTCGTTCGTTGTTAAGTTATATTTAGTGCAATGTCTTAAAAAACAACTTTATGATTAGTTGTATTGTTACAATTGTTTATATGCCGGTGAACAATTGTTTATAACATAATGCTTAAAATTGTTTATAACTCTATGATTACAATTGTTTATATGATGGTGAACTTGGGTGTGAATAAGATGAAATTCCAACCTTCTCCAAGCCTCCTATCATATGAGAGTTTTAATTTACTATAAGAATGCTTGGTTTATAGAAAGGAATATTGCAGACATGGATTTTGGTTAGTTGTTTCAAATTTTCCAAAAAGTTGCAGTCACTTGTGTGCCATGTTTATCCAATTGCTGTAATGCTTTATTTAAATAGATATATATTTAAATATAGTATGCAATATAAAAAGTTGCCAGGTATCCTTGTGTGCCATGAATATAAATTTAGAAACCTATTCAAATATAGTACCCAATTGCCAAATAGGTATCAAAAACTCGCCTTGGCATGCTAATAAAATTTATCCAAAAATCACCCTTAGGTGTTTCCTTACTGTTAGTAAATTTCCATAGTTTGTTGTTGTAGCGGTAAAAATGTGACTCGAGCGTTTATCGCGCGCTCGAAGTACAACAGAGTCGCCACCGAACTTTATTTATTCCAGAAAAGGAAAGGGAAAATATCGATAAAACCCACGAATAAAAAGGAAATGGATAAGATGGTCATCGCAACCAAATTAGGGTTCGGGAGTCGGTTAAGCAAGGGGAAGGTATTAGCACCCCTCACCTCCATCGTACTCGATGGGACCCATTTAGTTAGTTTCGTGTTTGAGTGTTAGTATAATGTTTGCGTTCTTTAGCTTTTTAATCGAGAAAAGATAAAAGAAAGATTTTTTAGGTTTTTTATTATGAAGAAAAAAGAAATGATTTTTTATTATTATGCTCGCCAAGACGTTTGTATCTTGTGCCTACGTATTCCCTAGTGCAATGGGAAAGTCAGAGCAATCGTAGTTCGGACAAAGAACCACGAATGTTTGTTGGTTGATTTTAGCAAGAGGTACTCGATCGCTTTCAAATGGAAATACTACGCGCACATGGATATGAGATCACTACAAGAATGGATGACTAAATCAAGATAAGACATGATTTTGGCCATCATCGCATTCGAGTGGAAGATATTCGATCTTCACATGTGGAAGTATGTTCGCATATGAACTTGACAAAGTGTCTCGTTTATGAAAAGAGTTTTAAAATGAGAATGGCCATAAGGCAAAAAGGTTTGAATGAAATTAAGGTTGTGTTTTAAAGGGACATTTAGCAAAGGATTGAGCATAGGTGTGCACCTAGCGCGTCTTTACCCAAGGTATTGAACAGGAGCTAGCCCCATTGTCACTTGTTGTCCTTGTTAATTAATGTATTCAAAAGATCAAGGTATTCAAGAGGTGTGCACCCCTTGTCACTTAACCTCTTGGTTTGCTTAAAGTGTTTTAATTCAAAAGATCAAGGTATTCAAGAGGTGTGCACCCCTTGTCACTTAATCTTTTGATTTGATTAAAAAAGATTCGAAAGATCAAGGTATTCAAGAGGTGTGCACTTCTTGTCACAGGATCTTTCGGTTTGATTAGTGTGTTTTGATTCAAAGGATCAAGGTATTCAAGAGGTGTGCACTTCTTGTCACAGGATCACTTTGATTTGATTAATGAAGATTTTAATTCAAAGGACCAAAGGTATTCAAGAGGTGTTCACTTCTTGTCACTTGATCACTTTGATTTGATTAAGAAAGCTCTTTATTTAATGTTTTAATCCAAAAGGACCGAGGTATTCAAGAGGTGTACACTTCTTGTCACTCGATCTTTCGGTATAGTTTAAAGAATTTTTGAAAAGGGAACTCGACATTGGATCGAGAAATTATTTGTAACGACTTGGCGTTGGACCAAGGTTTATTGATTTTTTTGGAATGAGATCAACATAATGTTTTTTGGTATTTTTAATATAAGAAGTAAAAATCTAACAAAACTTACATAATACAAATATTTTTTGTGTTTTATTCTTATAGTAAAAAGACATAACAAATAATAAAATTAAAATTTAAAATAGAAACAAAGAGAAAAAAAAATAAACACCATACACTTAAAGCAAGAACTAAATGGGGGTGTGAGAGGCCCAAAGTTTAAAAGTTGAACAAAAATGCTAAAAAAACATTGAATCCGGGCCGGACCGGGTCAACCCAGAATCCAGCTCTTTCTAAACTAAACAAGTAGGTTATTAAAAAAACCTAAAGTGCCAAAACGGCGCTTCTTCTCTGAAACAAAGAATCACGCTCTTCCTCTCCATCTCTCTATTTCTACTCACGTTCTGTTTCTCTCACTTTCGCGTATCAATCAAACAAAAAAACATGTTCAAAAGCAAGAACTCTAAAGTAATTCAACAACGATTTTCTGAGATGATTTACAAACAAAATCACGGGACCAGAAGAGGAAAAACGACATTTAATCAAAGGCGAACGAAAACAAGATTCAAACCCGGGTATGTTCTTGATCTTCTCAACTTTTTTGCTCTATGAACCTCTTTTTGTTCGTATACCTTCTTTTTCGCTTCTGAATCTATGCGTCTCCTGTGTGTTTGCTGAGTATTATTGAAGGTGTAGCATGGACGATACAAGGTTGAAGATGGATGGGAGGCTAAGCGTGGTGGTATGACGTTGAGGTGTGTGGTTGTTGGTTGAGGTCGTGAGCCACTGTTTGATTTTGTGAGAGGTATTTGTTTTTGATTGTTACGGTTTTGCAAGTGATGAATGAAGGGGATGATTTTTAACGCTAAGGTTATGGTTTCTGGGCAGAGGGTCGATTGAAGAAAGTTTTTTGTTGTTTGAAGAATGTTTGTGAGGTGTATTCTGATGGAGGGCTATGGAGGTTTTGGAGAGATCTTTGGACAGTTTTAGAGGGAGTATGAAAGATTTTTTTGAAATCGAAAATGGAGTTGTTCTTTTGGAATCGTGAAGTTGTTTAGATGGAGATGATTTAGATTTTTGTAGGTTTAGAAACTGAAATTTGGAGGAAGATTTCACAGATATTTGAGTAGAGTTTCTGTGTGTTCTTTTTTTTGTTCTCTGAATCGGTTTCCTCCCCCCTTCCGTCTGTCCTATCCCCTGCTTTTATAGATGAATATCAATGAGTTTTGGGGGGAAATTGGGATCAGATTTGAACAAATGTGGCTTGCTAATTTATGTTCTTTCTTGATGCAGATTCTGTGTTGGACAAATTGGTGTAGGAATTGGAGTATTGGGACTGCAAAGTGCAGAGCTTTGTTGTTTTCTGTATGGCTTGTAGGAGGATGATGGTGATATGAGCAAAACGTGAAGGACCATCATGTGCTTTTTTTTTGTCTTATTCTTTTGACTTTATACAACAAAGATAGAGAAATGAAATAATAATAATGAAAATAATAACAATAATGATAATAGTTGGAAACAAAAGAATAAAAAATTAAATAAAAAAAGCAAAATGAACTTTAAAGTTAATAATATAGTCAATTTATTAAAAAAAATAAATCTAACCTAAAAAACAAAATACTATTAAAACTAAAATTAATCTAAACTAAGTCTAAAACTAATTTTTTATTTAAAATGATGATGACAAAAAACTAAAATCTATGGAGTCTAAAATAAAATTTCGAAAACATAGTAATTCGAATAAGAATATAAAAAGATGCGAAATATACGCTATTTTTGTTGACTTTAATAAAAAGTCATTTTTTCCAGAATATGCAACAATGCGATGTTTAAATGATGAATATACTTGAAATAAAATGGGACAAGCCAACGATGAATGAAATATGCGGGTCAAAAATTGGGGTGCGACAGATGCCCCTATTTAAGTTTCTTCTATCGAAGATGTGAAGAGACTTAAATACAAAGTACACAATTTTTGTCCTTCACATGCAAATGAAATGCAATGCATGGACTCTTTTTTTGTTGTTTTGAATGCAATATGATATGAGACATATGTTGAACTATGTGGGGAACTAGTGCCACGAGTGACAAACTGTTGATGGAGAAACTTAGAAAAGAGGGATAAAACTCTGGGTAAAAAGATAGTAGGAATGTCTAAGAGTAGCTTTAGACGATGGAAATCATCAAAGACATTCAAGAGTGGCTTTGAATGAATCTGAAACAAAACTTTGGGTAGGAACGTCTAAGAGTGTCTTTAGACGACACCAAACATCAAAGACATTCAAGAGTGGCTTTGAATGAATCTGAAAATAATCCAAACTCTGGGGAAACATCGGAGGCATCCAGTAGTAGCTTTGGATGGAAGGAAACCAACAAGACTCAAGAGTGGCTTTGAATGCAAGAGGAGACCTACAAACTTGGAGTTATGGCAGAGACGTCCAAGAGTAGCTTTGAACGAATGGAATCCAAACTCTGAAAAACATCAGGGACAATCCAACAGTAGCTTTAGATAAAACGGAAACCAAAGAGATTCAACAGTGGCTTTGAATGCAAAAAGGAAACCTGAAGCTGACAATATACGAGAGCCATCCTAAGGAGCAATAGATGAAATGGATACCAAATTTGGAAAATACGAGCGACCATCTAATAGTAGCATTGGATGGGGAAGGAAAAAACAAACTCAAGAACATCCAAGAGTGGCTTTGGATGAGAAAAGAATGGTATTTCCGCTCAAAGATATAAAGATCATTCAATAGTAGCTTTGAATAACACTTTACTAGGGGTTGTGATATCCAACAGTAGCTTTGGATAAAAGGTGAGAAACAACATGTCCAACAGTAGCTTTAGACAGAGAGAAACAAATACAAATCCAAGAGTAGTTTTGGACGAAGAGAAACAAAAAGACATCCAATAGTAGCATTGAACGAAGAGAGACAAATACAAATCCAAGATTAGCTTTGGATGAAGAGATAAAAATCTTTTGGTAGATGCTAAGTAAGTTGGGCTTTGATCACAAGATAAAGTGTTGATAACAACAGGACCTTGAAAGAATGAAAATGAGTATGGATTTTGTTTTGATGCATGATATTGAATTTTTCTATGCATGAGATGTGAATGATTAATGTAATGCATTTGGTTATGGCAACTGAGGTAGACTCTTTTGTGAGGGAAGATTGGAACTCCGATTCCTCAACACAAGAACATTGCCAATTCTAATATGTCACGCTGATGATCCTTTTGGGAAGGACTGCTAAACTGCTTGGGGATCACCGAAGAAGAATGCCCCTGATTGTCTGATTGTTGACTGATTGTTGCTTCAGTTCCTTGAAATGAATATTGGGAACACTTGCCCCAGTATAAATCTTGAACAACATGATCTTGAAGTAACGTGCCCCTGATAGGATCACTGATCAAGTCTCTTGACCATTTGAACTTCCTTGAAGATGAGTGCTTACTTGCAAATAAAATGTTCATTCAAAAATGGTAATTTTAATGCAATGCTCAAAGCATATTTTGAAATCAAAGTCATTTATTGGAATGATGTTATTGATGTATAGAAAGTGAATCAAAGGTCCAAACACAGTTGTCTAGACATTCAAATTGATGGATAAAGCAAAAGGTATGGTAAAACAAACGATTTGCAAAGATCTTTAGGAGTCAGGTTAACGCAACCTTGTTGTAGTATGCTTTCAAAATAGACCTTGCTTCAATTAGGTCTTTTGAAGGTTGTAACGTGGCTTGGTTCACGGTTTTAGAAACAAAGGATATAGGCTCAAAAACATTTGTACCCACCCCATTCTTCGTGATGAACTTCAATCCTACGCTCAATTAACTCAAATTATGCATTCAGGTTCCAAAAGGCTTTTGGACTTGCACCTACGATAATGATGATGGTTTAAAGGCCTAGGGAATCTTCGAGATGGCAGTCACCTCTTCCTTTTGATAGTCACAATGTTTTATTGTTGTTCAAGGAATTTATGGACTTCTCTTTTTTGTTTCTATTATCCCTAACTTTTGCCTTAACTGTTCCATTTGAGATCACAGTCAGCGGGATGCCCCAATTTTGCCTGAGTCTCCTTCGTAGGTTTTGACTTAGCGGGCTCTTTTTTTTTTGAAATATTTTTTTTTGTATTTGGAAAGATAATGACTGCCTTGATAATGGTTAATGATCTTGATCACTTTTGATTGAAACCCTTATTGAAAGGTGTACTTAATGATTTACTTGTAATTGAATGCACAAACAAATTAACTGAGAACTACCCTGCCCCAGGTTAAAATTGCGGTTTTTTCGTTTAAAAAGAAACTCCAACTTCGAAGGCTCAAAGGGGTTGACAAGGGATTAACTTCCTTATTTCTCCAGTGTTTGGGGATTGAAACAATGCCTGTACATCATCAGCAAAGTTTTATTTAAAAGAATACAATTTAACAATTTGGGTATTTCGTTGTCATCATCCTCCCTCCAATCTTTGCATAAAAGAAAAAGGAACAAGAGATATATTTTTGTTTTTTTGAAAGATAAAGCATAAAGAAGCACACAATGGATGTTAATGGATTGATTCAAATATGCAATGTTCATTTCATTAAAATTAACATTCAGGGACAAACAAAGTTCAATGCAGTACACAATACAACACAAGGAATTTGCAAACAGAAGGAAACAAGGCCTAGTGAATAATCAGTGACGAGGATGATCTGTCATGTCTGATATATTGGCTCTTCAACTGGATAACTTTCGCTCTTAGCAAATCTTGGTCTCGTTGAAGTTTTTCCATAGTCTTCAGATTCATGCCCCCAGCTTAATGTGTTGAGGAATCAACTTGACGGTAAATAGACCACTTGAGGGTGAAGACAAATGAAATGAGTCTTTTGTTGACAACTTGAATGTATGAATGAAGATGCATGATTTTTTTTTTACATGCAGGAATGATGCAATGTCATATGATATGGAATGCAACACGATGATATACAAAGACTGAATTAAAATGATAAATGTAAATGAATAAAAGAACCTACTGAGGAAAGCTTCTTATAATAGGATAGTTCTATATTATTTTACCCAAGAATCCCCTCACAAGGTTAGCTCTAAGGTTTTTGATAGTAGAGATGTCTACATCACCATAGATGGAACAGGTTCTAAAGGTCCTTGGAGTTAACGACGAAATCAGATTTTCGTCATGCGACGGGTGAACCATCTTATGACAAATTTCATGAATAAGTCTCCTCCAAGTGGGGTTTTCGTATTAGCCATTCAAGGTGTTCACCTTGGGGACTAGCACTACACAACCACCTCCTAACTTATGTTTTTTTCTCTTGTTTTTCAAAAGCTCGGGTTGAGAGCTTCACTCAAATATCATTCCCATACCCATAATTGAGTATATACAGAAATAAAATAAAAAGCGGTAAAGCAAGAGTAAAGAAACATAAATAGTACAAGAATAAATATAAAGAACATAAGCATAAAAAACACAAGTATAAACAAACAAAAGCAAACACTCAAACATAAAACAAACTAAACTAGGGTTGACCCTCTTAGGATTGTATCCCCAGCAGAGTCGCCACTTTCTGTAGCGGTAAAAATGTGACTCGAGCGTTTATCGCGCGCTCGAAGTACAACAGAGTCGCCACCGAACTTTATTTATTCCAGAAAAGGAAAGGGAAAATATCGATAAAACCCACGAATAAAAAGGAAATGGATAAGATGGTCATCGCAACCAAATTAGGGTTCGGGAGTCGGTTAAGCAAGGGGAAGGTATTAGCACCCCTCACCTCCATCGTACTCGATGGGACCCATTTAGTTAGTTTCGTGTTTGAGTGTTAGTATAATGTTTGCGTTCTTTAGCTTTTTAATCGAGAAAAGATAAAAGAAAGATTTTTTAGGTTTTTTATTATGAAGAAAAAAGAAATGATTTTTTATTAATATGCTCGCCAAGACGTTTGTATCTTGTGCCTACGTATTCCCTAGTGCAATGGGAAAGTCAGAGCAATCGTAGTTCGGACAAAGAACCACGAATGTTTGTTGGTTGATTTTAGCAAGAGGTACTCGATCGCTTTCAAATGGAAATACTACGCGCACATGGATATGAGATCACTACAAGAATGGATGACTAAATCAAGATAAGACATGATTTTGGCCATCATCGCATTCGAGTGGAAGATATTCGATCTTCACATGTGGAAGTATGTTCGCATATGAACTTGACAAAGTGTCTCGTTTATGAAAAGAGTTTTAAAATGAGAATGGCCATAAGGCAAAAAGGTTTGAATGAAATTAAGGTTGTGTTTTAAAGGGACATTTAGCAAAGGATTGAGCATAGGTGTGCACCTAGCGCGTCTTTACCCAAGGTATTGAACAGGAGCTAGCCCCATTGTCACTTGTTGTCCTTGTTAATTAATGTATTCAAAAGATCAAGGTATTCAAGAGGTGTGCACCCCTTGTCACTTAACCTCTTGGTTTGCTTAAAGTGTTTTAATTCAAAAGATCAAGGTATTCAAGAGGTGTGCACCCCTTGTCACTTAATCTTTTGATTTGATTAAAAAAGATTCGAAAGATCAAGGTATTCAAGAGGTGTGCACTTCTTGTCACAGGATCTTTCGGTTTGATTAGTGTGTTTTGATTCAAAGGATCAAGGTATTCAAGAGGTGTGCACTTCTTGTCACAGGATCACTTTGATTTGATTAATGAAGATTTTAATTCAAAGGACCAAAGGTATTCAAGAGGTGTTCACTTCTTGTCACTTGATCACTTTGATTTGATTAAGAAAGCTCTTTATTTAATGTTTTAATCCAAAAGGACCGAGGTATTCAAGAGGTGTACACTTCTTGTCACTCGATCTTTCGGTATAGTTTAAAGAATTTTTGAAAAGGGAACTCGACATTGGATCGAGAAATTATTTGTAACGACTTGGCGTTGGACCAAGGTTTATTGATTTTTTTGGAATGAGATCAACATAATGTTTTTTGGTATTTTTAATATAAGAAGTAAAAATCTAACAAAACTTACATAATACAAATATTTTTTGTGTTTTATTCTTATAGTAAAAAGACATAACAAATAATAAAATTAAAATTTAAAATAGAAACAAAGAGAAAAAAAAATAAACACCATACACTTAAAGCAAGAACTAAATGGGGGTGTGAGAGGCCCAAAGTTTAAAAGTTGAACAAAAATGCTAAAAAAACATTGAATCCGGGCCGGACCGGGTCAACCCAGAATCCAGCTCTTTCTAAACTAAACAAGTAGGTTATTAAAAAAACCTAAAGTGCCAAAACGGCGCTTCTTCTCTGAAACAAAGAATCACGCTCTTCCTCTCCATCTCTCTATTTCTACTCACGTTCTGTTTCTCTCACTTTCGCGTATCAATCAAACAAAAAAACATGTTCAAAAGCAAGAACTCTAAAGTAATTCAACAACGATTTTCTGAGATGATTTACAAACAAAATCACGGGACCAGAAGAGGAAAAACGACATTTAATCAAAGGCGAACGAAAACAAGATTCAAACCCGGGTATGTTCTTGATCTTCTCAACTTTTTTGCTCTATGAACCTCTTTTTGTTCGTATACCTTCTTTTTCGCTTCTGAATCTATGCGTCTCCTGTGTGTTTGCTGAGTATTATTGAAGGTGTAGCATGGACGATACAAGGTTGAAGATGGATGGGAGGCTAAGCGTGGTGGTATGACGTTGAGGTGTGTGGTTGTTGGTTGAGGTCGTGAGCCACTGTTTGATTTTGTGAGAGGTATTTGTTTTTGATTGTTACGGTTTTGCAAGTGATGAATGAAGGGGATGATTTTTAACGCTAAGGTTATGGTTTCTGGGCAGAGGGTCGATTGAAGAAAGTTTTTTGTTGTTTGAAGAATGTTTGTGAGGTGTATTCTGATGGAGGACTATGGAGGTTTTGGAGAGATCTTTGGACAGTTTTAGAGGGAGTATGAAAGATTTTTTTGAAATCGAAAATGGAGTTGTTCTTTTGGAATCGTGAAGTTGTTTAGATGGAGATGATTCAGATTTTTGTAGGTTTAGAAACTGAAATTTGGAGGAAGATTTCACAGATATTTGAGTAGAGTTTCTGTGTGTTCTTTTTTTTGTTCTCTGAATCGGTTTCCTCCCCCCTTCCGTCTGTCCTATCCCCTGCTTTTATAGATGAATATCAATGAGTTTTGGGGGGAAATTGGGATCAGATTTGAACAAATGTGGCTTGCTAATTTATGTTCTTTCTTGATGCAGATTCTGTGTTGGACAAATTGGTGTAGGAATTGGAGTATTGGGACTGCAAAGTGCAGAGCTTTGTTGTTTTCTGTATGGCTTGTAGGAGGATGATGGTGATATGAGCAAAACGTGAAGGACCATCATGTGCTTTTTTTTTGTCTTATTCTTTTGACTTTATACAACAAAGATAGAGAAATGAAATAATAATAATGAAAATAATAACAATAATGATAATAGTTGGAAACAAAAGAATAAAAAATTAAATAAAAAAAGCAAAATGAACTTTAAAGTTAATAATATAGTCAATTTATTAAAAAAAATAAATCTAACCTAAAAAACAAAATACTATTAAAACTAAAATTAATCTAAACTAAGTCTAAAACTAATTTTTTATTTAAAATGATGATGACAAAAAACTAAAATCTATGGAGTCTAAAATAAAATTTCGAAAACATAGTAATTCGAATAAGAATATAAAAAGATGCGAAATATACGCTATTTTTGTTGACTTTAATAAAAAGTCATTTTTTCCAGAATATGCAACAATGCGATGTTTAAATGATGAATATACTTGAAATAAAATGGGACAAGCCAACGATGAATGAAATATGCGGGTCAAAAATTGGGGTGCGACAGTTGTAACAGGAACAAAATACATGTTAACAAAATAAGAACCTTGGTAGAAACTGAAATGTTGTTTAAATATGATTTAACAAATAATTGTTTACATTGAGTAACTAAATATTTGTTAAAGCAACCAACTTCAAAACCAGCACCATATGCTTGAATTGTTTTCCTGCAATGAGAATTGGTAACCCGAATAAGAAATTTGCAATAAAGCGAAATCTTGTATGAGCTTGAATTATAAAGTAAATTGCAAGTATATTTTCACATTGGGGAAGCAAAGAGGATACCTATTTAATGTTTTGGAGTAGTTCCTTGAACACAACATTGGTGGTAATAGTCAATGCTTCTTTATCTTTGTCATGAATAAGAATCCTAAGACCCTTTTTTGATTTAACTCTAGAGATAGCCACATAAAATTGACCATGGCTAAATACTTCTTTAGGTAAATATAATCCAACATGGTCAAGAGATTGTCCTTGAGACTTGTTTATTGTCATTGCAAATGAGACAATTATTGGAAATTGTCTTCTCACCAATTTAAATGGCCATGGTGATCGGGAAGGAGACAAAGACATTCTTGGAATATAAATGATGTTACCAACATTTTTACCAGAAATGATTTTAGCTTCAATGACATGGTTAGCAAGCCTAGTCACTGTTAGTCGTGTCCCATTGCACAGACCTTCAGATTAGTCTAGGTTGCGCATTAGCATGATAGTCGCACCAACTTTCAACTTGATAGAATGATTTGGAAATCCTGATGTTTTGAGTGCATTAAGAAACTCGAGTGTGACATGCTCGTATCCATCAAAGTTATTTGCATAAGATTTGTCAATAGAATCACTGCTAAAATATTCCTTCTCCTCCCCTACAATATTTATTAAAAATACCATATTAGGTAAAATTTATTTAAGTATTACTCATTCAATTCTAATCCGATATTTAACTACATAAAATGTTGTATGAATACCTGGAATAAGAGTTGTGATATATTGGTTGATATCATCCACCACCTCAATTGTTGATGCTAAAATTGCACGACTTTGAAGATAGTTGGAGTCAAGATAATTATGAATAAGATCAGGATATGTATCCTCTACTATAGCTTTAATAGGATCTGAAAAATTTGCAATTAAAAACTCTTCGGGAATACAAATATCAGCATAACCGTCATTTGGCTCGCACATTGTCCCATCACCTATTTGTAAAATCCATTCAGAAAATGCCCTAATGTCTTCTGTTGTAGAAGTAGCTGCACCACTTTGTAACCGCATGTTTTTTGTGAGCTTTAGGACTTTACAATGATCCCAAAGATATGAAGAATTGATTGTTGCATAAATAATGTCAGATCTAGTACCTCTTGGTACTACGGGGAGAATTTGCCTGAAGTCACCACCAAAAACAACAACCTTACCTCCAAATATCTTATCTTGACCATGTGTAGTTCCACTCATAATATCTTTCAATGACTTGTCAAGTGCCTCAAAACAATACTTGTTAGCCATAGGAGCCTCATCCCATATTATTAGATCTGTAACTTTGAGAAGCCCAGCAATATCATCTTTTTTGTTAATGTTGCAAATAGAAGAATCTAAAGTAGGGACTGGAATCTTAAATCGAGAATGAGCTGTTCTTCCACCTGGTAACAACAAACTTGCAATCCCACTTGATGCAACAGGCAAGACAATTTTTTTCTTAGACCTAAGGGCCGCTGATAAAGTGTTCCACATAAAAGTCTTTCCGGTCCCACCGTATCCATATAAAAAGAACACGCCGCCTCTTTGTTTCTCTACAGCTTCCATGATCTCTTCATAAATGCTTCTTTGCTCATCTATACGGAAATGAAGTAAAATATGATATAAGTACATAAGAAATTGAGACTCGGTATTTATATGTAAACCATAATATAAGAGGCTATTTGTTAGCCATTATACTTGTTAGAGAACCGTATAACCTTGCAAATAGCTGTTGTTGAGCAATAGGATCATATTGACGCTCATCATAAATAAGCCTATTACCCGAGAAGGAAACAACATAACCTTTAGGATATGGCATTGGCTTATAGTCTTTCAATGTTTTGTTGTTATTTTGTAATAGTGTTTCAATAGCCATCAAAGTCAGTTGTTGAAGTTCCTTGTCGGTAAGTGTCAATTCTAAGGATGGTTCCATGAAAAAGTTTAGTTACATTAATATGGCAATAAATATTCAAGTTGAAATATGAATAATAAAGCTGCACCACTTTGTATTTGAGTTAAGCTGATGGACATAATGCATGTGCACGTATCTGTTTTTATAAACAAAAACTACCAGCAACATGTTCATAGTTAGATGCATTGCGAATGGATATTGGAACAAAGACAACAAGAAACAATGCAGCATGGTAAATGACAAATAAAGTGAGATTTTACCTACAAATACTAATACATACCAGTATGAATATTATTTGACAGTGTTAAAATTTTTAGAACAAAGAAACTATGTAGAAGAATATTGGAAATCTTTCAAAGTTATTTTATAGTATAATGAAATTCAACAAAGTTAGCATTGACGGTAAAATAATATAGAGAATTGATACCTTGATTTCTTGCCACCAACCGTTGTTCGTAAAGAATACCATCAGATAAATACTTCCAAGACTTTCTCCATACGTGTGCAGGTCGATTCATGGATGAGGACAAAAACATAGTCACAAATAACTTTCGTAAGAATAAACCTGAACCCCAAACATGTGCCTCTTTGAAGGCCTCAATAAATTCTCGATCATCTTGAAGGAAACCCATAGCAAAACATGCCTTTCTAAAAGTCTTATGTTGAACACCATCAACTTTCTTGATGTCATTATAACATAAAGGGCCTTTAACAACAGTTAACATCATTCTTAAATAAAACAATTCACCTGAGCATTGAGGCACCCAACAAAGACGACCAATGGTATACCCTCTTTTCCTTGGCTTCCAACTCCTACTTATGATAAACAAATTTAGAAACAAAGTCACCATAAGTTAAAAGCCTTGCCTCTTCAAAACTATTGTTTGCCTCAAACCAAGCTGTAAACATTGATTCGGTAACACTTGGTTTGAGCATAACATCACCAACTTGCTCGTGATCTCTGTAGTAAACAAAGTGTTCTCCCTCCAAGTGAAAATACATTCTCTCTACTGCTGGTTTTCTTCCGTGTATGGAATATGCAAATGTCCTCAAACATGCCTCACTTGGGGAAATGTATCGACAATCCAAATATTGTTTAATTTCGTCAACATTGTTTTTCCCCGAATTTGCATCCTTGGACTGGCCTTGTATAACAGCAGAAATTATGTCTGAACCTTTGTTGATGTATTTGAAAAGGTACTTGATAGAAGTACTTTGATTGCACCATTCCATGTTGATGTGTGCTTCGTACTTTAACAACAAACTTGGGCTGTGCGGTACAACATGTCCACTATGAAAGATTATCCCATTTTGTCAATTGTGTTTCCATTGTTTCTTCTCCTATAAACTGGATACCCATCTTGGTCAACTATAGTGTTAGGTTGAAATTTTTTGGGTAATATTTGGAGCACTTCCCATCTTTCATGCAAATGGACCTCTAATTTGCCAAGCCACAGGGACCATGAACCATATGAGACTTAACCAAATTGTACAGCCTGGGGTGTTGCAAGGGATCAGGAACTTCTGCACTAATGATCCTGTCAATGTCTTCTGGTCGTGGATACTTGTTGGACGGATGCAGAAAGAGTAGTATATGTGCATGTGGCAATCCTCTCTTTTGAAACTCGATGGTGTACATATCTAGTGATCAAAAGAATACAAAAGTTAAAAACACATAAGAATCCACATTAGTATTAAAAAGAAGTACCAGAAAAGTGCTAAGGGACAACTCACATGCGAGTACTTTGCCTAATACACCATTTTTTGTCAAATTTGCTAGCAATTGATCAAACTTGATTTTGAATATTCTTGAAACGACATCCGGTCGATCTTGTGGTTTCAAATGCAGTGGTCCAAGAACTCTATGAATTTCCGGCCAATTAGGATTGCAAGTGAAAGTTATGAGCAAATCCGGAAAACCAATCTTACTACAAATAGCCATGCCATCATAGTAAAGTTGATCCATAAACCTACGACCGCCAACAAAGGACGAAGGCAAAACCACTCTTTTACCGATGCTTGAACCTGCAATTTGACTTTGTTCACCCTCGTCATTAACAGAATTATACTTGGACACCCTAAGTTTAGGTTGATTCTTGCGAATCCATTCTAATTTTTCAGATTCTAACATCGTGTAACCATTGACAAGAAATTGTTGGAACAACCTTCGTGAAGATAACAAAGTCTTAGGTTCAGCTAACCTTGTTTGAATGCGATATGATAGCCATTCTCTTATTGTAAGCCTATTTCGTAAGCTATTCTGATAAATTGGCAAGTCTCTATGGGCAATATTTGGTCTATAACCGTCCTCACCATAGGGAAAAATCAAAGGATATTGGAAGGCCATGTAACTTGCATGGAGCTCGTTGATTCGCTTAAGTCCGCCTCCTTGGTATTGCATAATTATATCCCTCATTTCTGCTGTGTCAATATCACCGACAACTAAGGCAGCAACTTCAGACACTGTCGGTTGGTTATACACTCTTCCATCCGTGGATCTGTCAGCTATGAGTCTCAACTTCAGGTTTTGAGTATCCGCTTCATTGAACCATTGTTTTGCCATTTTAAAGCTCTTGACATGAGTATTGTGTTCATACATCATTGTAGATAGTTGTTGTACAACTTCTGGATCAATGTTCTTGGTAGTCCTAAGTAATAAAAGCATAAGGAAATGGTTAACAGTATTATGAATAAGATGCATACATGTGAGTAATGACTACATAAATATCCAGCTGCATTATACATCATAATTTCAGTTTATTTTTATAAATAAAACGATTGCATGTTAGTATTATTTATACCTTAGACACTTCATTCGATTGGGGACCTCATTTTCTGTGTCATAAATATATAATTGAGCAAACTTGGGTGTGTCTCTTCGAGAAGGTAACAAACTTCCAATTTGATGGCATGTTTGACCTTGTATCCGTAAAGTTGGTGGTCCACCTCCATTGTTAAAACGATTGTCCAACTTTGCACCCGGCGATGTAAACGCGAACATCATATTGTAAACTCTAATATGTTGTTGATACTTTCTGCTGACTACGTTATCTTGGTCAAACATCAATTTTGCAAGAACTTCTGGAGGTTGTTTTAGTAGTGGTATTTCAACTTTCCCATTGCAACAACACAACATAAACTTCGGATTAGCAGAATGGGAAATTTTATTCATCCGTTCTTGATACCACATCATGGATTTACAATAACGACATTCGATGAGCGGGTCCCCTATGTCGTAATAAGCTACATTGTAATAGACAGGAAAAAATTACTATGATATTTGTAAAATAGCAAATGTCAAAAAAATGATATACCTTCAGAAGAACGGGTGTAGTTGTCGTGAATTGTAAAAGGTGCCTCGTTATCTTCAGGTTCGGAACAGAAGTTCTCATCAGATAAATAAGCTATCAATGGATGAAAAAGTGTAATATAAAATATATGAACATGTTTCTTATATATTTCTTATATAAAACCGTAAATAAGGTGGGAATATTGAACACAGAACTAATGAGTTTGCAATTGACTCACTTGCAAAAGGGTCGTAATCGCTATCTTCGTCCGAGTCGCTGTTGAAATCTAAGTTGACTACAGGGGTAAAAACAGGACATGCTGGCTCTTTTATTTCAGGTGTTATGCCTTTGGGGGTGACACAGGTGATGCTCGATCAGATACATGATGTGGCTGTTTCATTGGCATTTGTTGACGACGGTTGTTTTTTCTACTGCTAACACTGCTAGTTGGTCATATTCATGCATGGAAATGGTTGAACACATGCATAATCATTAAGGTCGTGAGTTATTCAAAAAATATTATAATTATCATCAACATTGAAGACAGAGCATATATGAAACTAAGAACTTGTACCTCGTTGGCTGTTGTGCTACAGATATGTTGACAGCTTCATTAGGGGGATTACTATTCAAATTCATGGCAAGACTTGGTACTCCCAGCTGCTTCTTAGGCCTGCCACAAATAGGTTTTTTCTTTTCGGTATTTCTGTTATAAAATTTGACATAATATGAAAGTCAATAAAAGTTAAATAAACTCTAATTAGTTACATTCTACAGGCATGCATATTTGGTCAAATGAACCTTACATGGGATTCTTGGAAGAACTTCCAGGATCATAGAATTGGTTGGTTGAAAAAATCACCCCATGTTGGGCATTCTCAATTGTAGTTGGATGACCATTCTCATTTGTACAATCAGTAGAAAACTTAGACATTAAATTTGTTCCCAAGGAATCTAAATGGGATGACTTCATGTTATTTCGAAACACATGTCTGGTTATACTCGGTTCAGAATTCTGCATACGCGCACTCAGCATAATCCCTTCTTCGACAATCTGTGCGATAGTCTTTTGATTCTGAGCCGAGGGAGTGATTTCAGACAAAGGTTGTCTCATTGTGAAGCAATTAGGAGAATAGAACGTATCATTGATTGAATCAGGTTGGTTGCAATTCTGTCTTTGACGTTTTGAACAGTTTTCTTTCATAATAAGCGATCGTCGTGCCCTTGCTTTTTTTCCAGAGATATGCAGGTTATTGTTCTCCATAACTTCCTGTGAATTTCTATACTATCTGCCACACATAATAAAACGGATAATATGTACATAACAATTATATCTGAATTTAAATAATGAGTAGCTGGCCATAACAAATTATTTATCAATCTAAGACAATACTAATGAGATAAAAAAACAAAGAAACAAACTGATACCAACCTCCCTGCAGATATTAGTGTAATGACCATAAATAAACTGATACCAACCTCCCTGCAGATATTAGTGTAGTGACTTGTTATTTCAGTTTTCAAAACACATGGTGTGACTCAACATGATCTTGAATGCTTCTAGGTGAAATGACATTAAATAAACTAATCAAATTCACATATGAATATAAAATATTTGAGGTTGTGCATGTATGAATATACATGGTTAAAAGAAGTCTTATGAGAAATAATTTATAGTAGCTATACTAACAAGATGCATCTTCTTTTCATTGTTAATTAAGCAAGTTTCACATGAATCACACTTGGGAAGAGTGGTATTTTGATACATTTTTTAAAAAAGTATATGAGTGAGCGCAAATTACGTAGAAATGACTTATGTTGATATGTAAGGATAGTCAATAATACTTAAAAACAATCTAGAATGTTATGCATGCTATGGTATATGAGATGGTTGTTTGCAGATATTTGGGATTTGGTTCCCTTACTTGAAGAAAAAACAATAGCGAGTTGCCGATTGATATAAATAGTTAAGATAAGAAAGAGTAATAATGACGCTTAAATGGTGACTAGACACATCTATAAAAAAAAAGTAAAGTTATCTTTTAAGACATAATCATAAAACAAAATTGAATGTTCCTTACAAATATACAATAATAAACTCAAAAATAAAAAAATGAAAGACAACCTAATAAGAAGTGAAAAACATTAAAAAAAAAAAAAATTAACTAATTTACTTCTTAATTCTCCTAACCCAAAATTGAATGAATCAACAATCAAATTATGTCATCTATTGTTCAATTCATCACTTGGCTAAAAGAGACTTATTGATGATCCATATATCTCTAGTATGAGCACTCAACAACTCAATCTGTACAAATCTCTAATAATTAAAATCTTATCCATTCATCTACCATTCAAAACACCTTTGAGAAGATCAAGACCTTCAGCAGAAATACTCCTTCTCCTATGTGATCTAGGAATTTCAATTTTAGAAGGTGGATCCTCTGAGAAACAAACCACAACAACCGTTAGATTATCACAACTATTTCTTTGAAGTGCCTCAGTAACAAGTACCTTAGCACATATGTCAGGATCATTATGTTGCACAAGTTCCTTCCTAACCATTGTAACAGCACATTGACTACTCATAACATCCCATAATCCATCACACCCTAATATCAAAAACTCATCTTCTTCTGTTAGGACTATTTCCTCTAACTCTGGCTCACAGCTTAATGGACTTTTTGAACCTTTTGAACCTTTTATATGCCAATCTCCTAGTGCACGTGCCACTGATAGTTGTCCATTTAGGTATCCATCATAGATAACACCACCTAGTTTTTCAATTCTTAATCTTTCAGATGTGCAATTTGGTTTATGGTCTTTTGAAAGTTCAACCGCTCGGCCGCGTTTCCCTAACACCGCGCGTGAATCTCCTGCATTCCCAATCAGCACGACCCTGCAACATAAGAAGTTAGCCAATTTTTATAGCTTAATTAAATGTAGATAAATAATTGGTGTCAGACCCATATTTGAGGGTGTGCAAGGCAGGGTATCGCACAAGGTCTCCAAAAACTTAAGACAGACTCTAGATGGTGGTTAGGTCATTGGCCTTACCTTCCCAAGACAAGAGCTATTAGAGCTGTGGTTCCTGAAGAACTATCAAGTGTACTGGCATCTCTAAATGCATGATCAGCTTTCACAAATGCATTCTTAACAGCTTTCTTAGTGCTAGATTGGAATTGAGAATCTTCAATTATAAAGTTAAACATGTTCTTTTTGATAAATGATGCTGCATCAATACCACCATGTCCATCAAATACCTACATAGTAATCAATATTACACAATCTCCATGAGTTTATTAAATGCATGCAAATAACTCAACTTAGGAAGAAATATACATACCCCATAAAATGCTGATGGAGATGGAAGATCTAGTTGTTGAGCAACACATTTAAATTCAAGAAGAATATCAACACATACAAATTCATCCTCCATGTATTGCTTTGGTCCTTTCTCAGAACAACTTCCAGATCTTAATATAAGAGGAAACTCTGATTTATCTTCTGTGTTTGGTTTAATGCTAACACTATTAATATTTGATTCCTATATAACCAAAATATACCATAGTTGTTAATCAACTCAATTAACAAAATATAAATAAAATTGGTAAGGTTTGGAGATACACCGGTATTAGGCCTTTGTCGCTTTGATTCGTGAAATAGTAAAAGAAATATTTGATGGTTATGATATACTAACCGAATCAGCCAACCATGAAGAGCTGGTGCAATGACGCATACTAACAGAATGATCCCTTGGAGGTTTGCCAACAATATTCTGATTCAAATTCCCCAAAGTATCATCATTTTGATCCTCCATGGAACACTCACCACCTTTTAATATAGCTACTAACTGAGAGCTGCAATAATTCCCTGGTGCCATTTTTGTTCCATTACATAATACTCCAATTTCACAAAAAATAATAATAATAATTTCTTCAAACAAGTACACACTAGAAGATTGCACAGCAAGAAATAGCTATTATACAAAACATGGTATTCACTTGATCTGAGAAAAAAGGTAGAATTTAGGCCATGCAAAGAACGTGAGTGACATCATGGCATATGATAATTTATATATATTTTTGCATGTGAGAAATATTGAGAAGAGTGTAGGTATTGGTTTGGAGATGGTGAAGAAAACACATGGTGATGGCAAAAAGGGGTGAAGAATAATGAATGAATTGGAGAAAAAGGAAGAGAAGCAAATAGGTAGGAGAGATAAAACGGGAGAGCGATAAGAAGTGGCAGGTAAATGTAAAGTGTGAGTGATTGGCCATTGCAAGTTTTTCGGTAACCATTGAAAGGGAGATAGAAGAAATGACATGTGGCTTCTTTTGCTTCCATTTGTTTCTTGTGTTACTACAACTTGAACATTTGTTCATGTGGTGTTTCTATAGTGCAACATCATCTTGTTTTTACAATATTAACATTAACTTGTTGGATAAATCTAAATTTAATAACCTTCATATGAATAAAGTAAAATATTTACATTATTAATATAAATATCATTAATAAATGTAAATAATACAAATGTAATTATTTACATTTTAATCTTACTCATTCTCAAATTAGTGAAGAGATATCGACAGTTTTTTAAAATAAGATTGAATAGTTCTATTGGTAAAACATTTTGTTAATACATCTATGAGTTGATAATATGGATAATACGGTGTGGAATATCAAATCTTTGATTTGAAAATGGTCCATTATAGGCAAAATTACTCATCCCATTTGTAGCTTCTATGAGTTTAACAAACAAAGATCCCTCGTTTTATCTTTCATAGGTTCAAATTGGCGTGTAATTTTATTTTCTTTTTGTAGTCGGGGTTTTTATACCGACTTCTCGTGTTTCTTGGTTTTGAGAACCCATAGTTCTCTTATTAATTCCATCTTGATTACACAAAAAACATCTATGAGTTGATAGAATAAGGTGCGTATGTTTAAATAATATAACATTTGTCTCATCAAAAATAGTTCACAACTTTGTAGTGACATATCTCTATTCTGCTTTAGCACATGATCAAATAACTAGACTTTACTTCTTACTTTTCAAAGCAACAAGATTTCCATACAAGAAGGTAGAATAGCATGAGGTAATTCTGAACTTGCATAATAAACACTAATTTAGACCTTCATACTTAGAGTTCCACCTTTTTTAAACAAGAGTCTTCTCCTAAAAGTTGCTTTGAGATATGATAGAACATAATCTCTAGAGCTTGCAAAAATGTCTCACCATCGAATTATGTATTAATTTACCCACCACATTGATTGCATATGCTAAATTCAGCCTTGTAAAAGATTAACTCTGCGCTGACACCGACCCTTGTCAACTTTGCCACTTTTCTTCTAACTTTACATCCAAGCTTTCTTGTTTATTGCAAAAGATCAAGCACATACTATCTTTAAAAGATAATGTGAGAATTGAATTGAATTCTATTATGTCGAAGGGTAGCCTCTGGTTCGACAGAGAATATGCATAAGGTCGAAGCTTGTTCGCATGCTGCTGTCGAAGATCTACATACTGTAATCGAAGTTTGTTCCAATATGTGGGTATCGAAATGCTAGGATTGTTAGTATTTCGAATTGAGTCTGTTTGTTATGTCCAATTGTTTAAGTTAACTTGTACCCTAAGTTAGCTTGTAATGGGTATTTGTGAAAAGTCCATTAGTTTAGTATGTTAGTTAGTTTAGTATGTTAAGTTTATTATAAATAGCATACTAATCTCTCATTATTGCATACAACAAATCCTAATTTAGGGTGAGAGAGTTATTTGTTATTCTTGTAACACTTATAATCTTGTTTCAAAGAGAAAGTAAAGAATAACAGTTATAATCAACCTTTATTGTTCTTTTTTGCTTCCCATTGTGTTCCCTATTATACTCTGTTCTTGGCATCGTTTTCATAACAAATTGGTGTGGTGAGCATGGAGAAGATGATTTCAACTAAGTATGAGATTGAAAATTTCACCAGAGTGAACGATTTCGGTCTGTGGCGCTTGAAGATGTAAGCCCTACTAGTCCAGTAGGGTTGTTTGGAGCGTTGAAGGGAGCGGTAGCTATGGACGCTGCGTTAACGGAAAAATAAATGATGACCATGATCGAGAAAGCCCACAACACAATTCCGTTGAGCCTTGGTGATAAGGTTCTTCTACAGGTATCAAAGGAGACGACGACATCAGGGTTATGGGTGAAACTTGAATGTTTGTACATGACCAAATCACTAGTAAACCGACTCTACCTGAAGTAAGCTTTGTATTCATTCAAGATGATTAAAGACAAAGTGTTGGCAGAGCAGTTGAATATGTTCAACAAGCTGATTCTTGATCTTGAAAATATTGATGTGAAGATCGATGATGAAGATCAAACAATGTTGTTGTTGTGCGTTTTGCCTAGGTCACATGCTCACTTCAAAGAAACTCTCTTGTATGGAAGGGAGTCTCTGATCTTTGAAGAAGTTCAATCAGCCTTGTATTCTAAGGACTTAAACGAATGAAAGGAGCATAAACCTTCGACGGTTGGTGAAGGTTTGACTGTTAAGGGAAAATTCTTGCGAAAGGATGATAAGTTCGATAAGAAGAAAGGTAAAAATTAGCAGAAGTCTTATAGTGGCGAAGTGAAACACCCTAGTTTTCCCATAACTTAATTATAAAATAACAACATAATTTTCACAGATCAATCAAAGTTCACACAAGTAGGAATGTCACATCCCGTAAAAACTCATGAAGTATCAAATCACTTTATCTTTTATTGCTCAGCAAATAAATCTTATAGCGGAAGTTCAAAAATAATTCACTTCCATGGCTCTAAGGCCTCAAGAGAAATAACTTCACCAACTCGTGGTTTAACATAAATCCAACAAAACAAGATATGTAACAATGAAACAAATAAAACAATGCAAATAAAGCAATCCCATGTTCCCCAGTGTTACGTATCAGAGCGACTCCTAAGACTCAACCGAGCAACACATGCTCCATGCTTATTCAAGTACCTTGATTATCTGTACTTTCAAAGAAGCACAAACACAACAACAGAAAAGAGGTGAGAATCCCATTCAAATAATAACCGGTGAATATCACATGCTAAGGAGTAGCATTCACAACATAAATGCAACAATCACATATACAAACAAATCACATAACAACACCCCACACATTCACGATGCACAAATCATATTTTAATTATGTATGTCAGTGATTCACCCATCACAACTCCATGTATGTGGTACCAGCATTACCAATACGGTTCAATTATATTAACCTGACTCTCGTCAGAATTCGGATAAGTCTTAATTATTTCTCTGAACTACGAATTATCTCCATACGACTCTACCTTAAGAGTCCGGACGAGACTAGGTACCCATCATAGAATTACACCTAGGCTCATCTCCACTTAACACGACATGATAATGCATGACATACAATTATACACAATTCAATATAATATTATACATATCACGATCCATACTGATCACACGTGACGTGAGCCACATACTCACCCTAATTCCTTCAATGAATTACACCATTCCCAGTAGAACATCCAATAGTAAGAGATCCACAAAATGAGCACACAAGCCTCTCGTCTATTTAAAGTCCCCGTAAAACTCCCACATTTTACTCATTTGCCACCGACCTAGTTTAATTTCTAGTTATCTATGTTCTTATTACTCTCTGGGATCCTTAGAATTTACGTCGCATGCGAAATCATGAAAGAAATAACAAAAATGGGAAAATTCTACACAGGCTTGGTCATACGCGTAATGCCTAGTTTGTTACGCGCATTGCCTTGTTTCCCTAGCAATAATTACGCGTAATGGCTAGTTTTACGCGTAATGCCTTGCTCCCTCGCCCCTGTCCTTATGCGTAATGGCTAGTCCTTACTCGTATGACCAGAGTTAATTCCCTTCAAAACTTCCCCATCACCCACCATACGCGTGATGGCCCTGCCATACGCGTAATGCCTTGCCCCATACACGTAATGCCTTACCCATTACGCATATGGGCCGTCTTAGACAAAAATTTTCCAAATTTGCATCAGAAATGCATCTGTGTGATTTTTATCCATTGTAGCACTTATAAGCTCCTAAAATCGATCCAAAACAGTCCCAATTCATATTCTATCAACCTATACTCATCCTATAAGAATTATCCCTCAACAAATAGGAATTTTTCATACCAATTACATGCCTAATCTCTTATTTCCATCACCAACAACATGGTTCATAAAGAACATATCACAACATAATTTTCAAGCAACAATTCAACATATTATGAGATACTCAGCATGACAATTGTTCATACATATCCAATCACCAATTTTAGTCACAACATATGTATCAACACAATCAAATTCATGGCAAACAGAAAAATACACATAAACCTAATAGGGAAAGGAACCTTCACTACCCTTTCATATTCAAACAACATTGGATGAACCCATTCTCCCTTTACCTTAATTCCAAGCTTGATTTCCTTTGGCAATAGTGAAACTGAATGATTCCCTTTCTTTTCCTTAGCTCCCCTCTTTCTCTTTTTATGTGAAAAGTGTTTTCCCTAACTCTCTATTATCTCCTATATTCCCTAATTTCTTATTATTCCAATTATTATTTAATTAATCCAATAATTCTAATAATTAAAATAATAGTAATAATAACAATAATATGAATAATAATAATAATATCAATAATAACAATAATTTATATTATCTACTACTAATATCCTATTATTATTATTGTTATATTACTCTCATTACATTTCCAATAATTACCCAATCATTAACTTAGAGTCTACCCTTGCACTAATACCCTTAATTTAACCACTACCAATCTCAATTATAAAAATATAACACAAATGACTAAATATTTAAATGGGATGTTACACGAAGCATCTGGTATTCTATGTTATCATTGTAATAAGGAGGATCACACAAGAAAGGTATTCCCTGAATGCCTGAAAGATCATGGAGGTAAGGATAATGGAAACGCAGCCATTGTTCAAGATGATTTCAAATCATCTGATGTTCTTGTGGTTTCAAGCGGTGACTCGAGTAAGGAGTGGATTATGGATTCGGGTTGCACTTGGCACTTGACTCTAAACAAAGACTTGTTCAAGGAATTATGTGATAAAGATGATGGATATGTGTTGTTGGGAAACAACAAAGCTTGCAAGATTGAAGATGTTGGATCTGTGAGATTCAAGCTCCATGATGAGTCAATAAGGATGTTGACTGAAGTCAGGCATGTTCCTGATTTGAAGAGAAATCTAATTTCTCTTTGTGAATTTGACAAGAAAGGATATATTTTCCAAGGAGAGAAAAGTATCCTAAAAGTCATGAAGGAGTCGAAGGAATTCTTGAGAGGCGTGAAGAAACAAGACTTGTATACCATTGAGGCTGAAGTTGTAAGTGGTTCGACAAATGTTGCATCCACGAAACCTTTGTCGAAGACATAAATTTGGCACATGAGATCGGGCCATGTCAGTGAAAGGGGTCTGGTCGAATTGGGAAAACAAAATTTGCTTGGTGGAGACAAAATCAAAAAGCTGAAGTGTTGTGAACCATGTGTACTTGGAAAATTTTGCAGAGTGAAGTTCAACAAAGGCAAACAAATAACACATGGATCCCTTGATTACATCTATGTTGATCTTTGGGGGCCTGCTAGGTGTCCATCACATTTAGGAGCAAGGTATTTTCTATCCATAGTAGATGATTATTCTAGAAAATTATGGGTATTCATTTAGAAGACTAAGGATGAAACTTTTGAGAATTTCAAAAGGTGGTAGATTCTGGTTAAAAATCAAACTGACTGAAATGTCAAAATGTTGAAAAATAAAGAACATGGAGGGATTATACGAGTTCCTCTCACAGTCCGAGAGTACGTATAGTCCCCTTACAACATGTACTAAATTTCAATAGTGTTACAACCTTATACAAGTCTAATCCTAGTCTCTATACATACGTCATTAACCAAATCACTAAGGCAAATCACTTTATGATTCAACCAAGTAGAAAAGAGAACAATCCTCTCCTTTTCCACTCTATTGCTTCCATTAATCCTGGACCTCAAGGTATGCAAACAGAATTCTGTATTTTTAATAAGAAGTTTGGATATGTAAGATGTATATCAATTACTAGAATTGATCTTCCCTTTCAAGTAGGCAATTCATAATATGATACACTAGTGCTCAGAAGTAATGTTGAAACTTTAAATGATGCAATGAAATTGAATGCAGTAAGTTTCACACAAAGGTTTATGACACGAAGCACTTGTTTTGAAACTTGAGAGAAAATGAGTTTGAATTGAATTGAAAGAGGTAATTTTTCAAAATCTGAAACAAAGAGTATTTATACATGTATCATACCATTATGAAAGAGTATAATATGATGAATCAATAAATTGATTGATGGATGAAGTTTGAAATACCCTGGAATTAGATTTTTTAACCAAAAAATGTCACTGCTTTAGTGGTAACCTGTTAACACATCATCGTAACCGATTACAGCTGAAGTAATGCATAAAATTTGAAATTTTTGTATGTGTAACAGGTTAACCAAAAGGTGTAATCAGTTAACCAAAAGGTGTAACCAATTACACTTGACACTTTTTCAAAAACAAGGTAATGTTACTAACTGGTGTGAATTGTGACGGTTTTAATATGCTATTACGAGGGTTTCAAATGCCACAATTTACCAAAACCAAAATGTTTGATACAATTTTTGAAAAACCATTTTTACGTTCATGTAACCGGTTAACCAATTTTTGTAATCAGTTACACTTGCTCTTAATTTGAACAATACTTATAAAAAACGGTTTGTATGCAGAAGCCATGATGTTAATTTAGAAACAAGTTATGCATATGGATGAAATTAACATAATATTTATGTGCATTATAGTATATTAGATTTGCAACTTGTACTTAGAAGATGATGATCAAGCTCCCAAGAGGTCCAAGGTCATATTTAACAATATTGCTTGAGATACAAGTATTGATTCCATAGCTTTAGCTGAGGATGCCTTTGCTCATCCAAAATTTTCAAAAAGAGACCAATAAAGTGTACGTTAAAGATAATGAGATTACTATGGCAATCCACCAAATCAACCTGCAACTCAACAAAAGAAGCCATACTGGGAGACAACTCTTGAAAAGATGGTTGCCCAAAGTGCAAAATTTTAAGAAGAGTTAAGGAATGATCAAAAGAGTTCTTCCCCATCAATCATAATTTTGGAAATCCAGGTTGGTCAAATTTCTTAGCAACTTTCACAACAAGTTCAAGGAAGTCTTCAAAGCAATAAAATCATTAATCCTAGAGATCATGCAAACTTAATGCTATTACCATCAGAATTCAAAGGGTCGATAATCCAACTCCACTTAAAGAAATAATGAGTAAGAGTACTTCATCGTTCGAACCTATAAAAGTTGAGGAAGAAATTCACAACACCACTAAAGCAAATGAAAATGTTGAAATCCAATAAAAGGGGCAAGAATTCTCTGAGAAGTAAAGGGGGAATGACCAAAACCATACATTAGATTGCCTTATCCTCAAAGATTGAGAGAACCTAAAGATGAAAAAAGTTTTGGTAAATTCCTTGAAATGTTCAAAAAGCGGCAAATCAACATTCCATTTGTTGAAACACTATAAAAGATGCCTAATCATGCAATATTTATTAAGAACATCATTTATGAAAAGAAGACCATAGGTGATGAAATTGTCAAATTATGCGATTAGTGCAATTTCATATTACAAAGAAAAATACACATAAAGTGCAAAAATCCTGGGAGTGTCACCTTCCATTATACAACTAGGGATAAAACATTCAAGAAAACTCTTATTGATCTTGGTGCCAGTGTAAGTTTGACGCTATTATCGATTTATAAGAGATTGAGTGTTGGAATAATAAGCAACACAATGATGATACTCCAGTTTTAAAATTGGATCAATTGAGTAAGTGTTATATTCTTTGCATTACTAGATTATTTTATTATAATCTCATTTCCTATTTTCTTGTTCCATTGTTTTTCTAGAAGAGTATAGTGTACATACAAAAGATACTTTGATGTCTAAGTTAGGTATTGTGTTAGTAGGTAGAAAGTGAATAGATGGAATATGTTGTAAAAATATGGTGATTGTACCTGAGAAAAGACTCCTAGTTTATAGCGTGACTTCAAAGTGGTATGCTCCAAGTTGTTATTATCTTCATGTTGAATGCATATCAGATAAACTTATTTTGTTATTGAAATTGAATTCAAGACAGAGGATAACTCGTATAATATTTATATGAGCTATTTGATGTGTCAAATATGATAACAAAATTTGAAACCGACCGAATTAGACTAACTCACACCAAATTTAATGAGGAAAATTAATTGAACTGGGGGAGGTGTGGGTGCGGGAAAAACCCCGAATTTTAAAAATTGGGCAGGGTTGGGGTATTGACACTCTTTGCGCCACTCTCGCCCTCACCCAACCTACTAAAAATGATTAAATTTATTATTTATTTACCCTTATTATGATAGTACATTGTTTTGATGATTTCACATTTAGAATTTTGATTTTTTTTTAAAATTTAAGTTTTATGATTAATTTATGTTGAATCTACTATTTAATTTAATTATTAATTTTTTATTTTACGAAAGAACGAAATATAAATACTCGAAAACATGTAAAGATGCTTTATTTTGATAAAATTTTGTTTTCTAGGGACCAACAACGTGAGGCGGGGAAACTTAACTTCATTGGAGTTGGGGGTGTGTGTTCAACAATAATTCTCAATCAAATTTGAGGGTTAAGGCGTGGATGGTATAAAGAGACATAAGGCAAAGTTGATAATACTTAAAACATATCATGCTATTATCATAGCTATGTCGAACAATGAAACAAATACATGTCATGTATATAGATTCTTTATACATGTGCTCTTATATAACAAAGCTACAAATAAAAATTTTGTTTTTGAAAAGAATAATAAAATATTAATTATACACTTTTAATAAGATTAACATACAATTTTTAAGATAAATTTTTTCCATTTAACTCTAATTTGTGTCCTTATGACACATGATAGCGCTAACCAATAATTTAATGGGAATGACATCAGCGTTGCATCATCTTTTTACCTATATGAGCTCATATTATCTATCCAGGTGAACAAACACCCCATATGGTCTAGGACTTGAACCTTGCTATTAAACTATTGAGTATTGCTATTCTTACACCATTTATTACACCAAATACTTACACCAAACACTGTTCACCGTATTTGGTTAATGCAGTGTAAAAACTTGGTTAATGCAGTGCTGAAGTTGGTTAATGTAACATACAGCTATTAAAAATAATTTTTAGCAGCTGTATGTTAATGTAACATACAGCTATTAAAAATAATTTTTAACAGTCACCAAACTTGGTTAATGCTGTGTAAAAACTTGGTTAATGCAGTAATAAAGTTGGTTAATGCAACATTCAGGTATTAAAATTAATTTTTAGCAGTCATCAAACTTGGTTAATGCAGTGTAAAAATTTGGTTAATGCAGTAATGAAGTTGGTTAATGCACTTTCAGGTATTAAAAATAAATGTCCGTACATGAACAGTGTCGTCCGTACATGAACAGTGTCGTCCGTACATACGGTGTAGCATTTTTGTAAACTATTTAACTCATTTTCAAGTAGGTTTCTTTCTTAGATAATCCATGATATACTTATCTGATTAGGCTACTTAATCCCATAATAATAGTAGTTAATTACCCCTAATAAAAATATACTTATCATTTTCAATTGCATTTTTTCTATGAAGAGAATTTGAGGTCACTGACATCATGATTTTTTCTATGATTTTCAGAATCAGATCCACTTCCACAACACTCTCCACTATGTAAATGGACACACTGAGAGAAAGTAGTAAAAGTCCACAGATCTAAACCATCACATTCACATCACAAGATGGTTGTGTTATTGCTGTTTCTTTAATTATTATAAACTCACAAGATGACTGTGTTGTCTTTACACTTTACAGCGACAATTATCTTCATTTTATTACATGCAAATCTCCCACATATTCTCACTGGCTAAACCACTACTAATTGTCATTTTCATCGACACAAATTGATTGCAACTGAACCTAGATCAATAATCCAAGTTGTGAAAATATGACAACAACTGATCAGAGACACTGATGATACACTCGTAAACACTCTGACAATCAAGTCAATTTATAATCTCGTACATTCTTGTAGCATATTCGAGAGGTATTCCAGTCCATTTGTTGGACCAGGCTTTTCCCAGTCCAACACTAAAAAAATAATAACTAAAAAGGATTAAAAAAAATGGACCTAACAAAAAATGAAAAAGACAAAAGGAGAGACAGAGAGAATATCCATTTGTGACTGATAATCGATTGAGCAACAAAAATATCCTGCTTATTTTACGTTTATTTTATGTTGTTTTCTCCATTTTTCTTTAGTGCCTTGACCCTTTTCTCCATAATGCTTATTAACCTCTTTCTCTATTCCAACTTTTGGTTCCTTCTCCATCTACAATTTTTAGCCACAGGTTAAAGTTCATCTTTTTATTCTTAAATTCAATCAAGTTTCACTTTTTCCTGCACCCTTTTGCTGTTTTTTTATAGAATCCACATCATATATCATTTATAAATCTCCAAGGTATGCGTTCTCTTAACTTCATCAACTTACTTACTTACACAGTCACCATATTCCTTAAAGTTTTGTTCTTTCCCTTGTTGGGGTTTTGATATTGTAAGCTATTACTTTTGTTTGCTTTATTAGAAGATACTTTGGTTCTTTCCTATTTACAAAATATTGCTTGTGTTGTGTGTTTATGTTTTGCTTGGTGCTTTGTGTCTCTTAAGCTTCTCAATTTTTGTAAGCCATTTACACAATTTGGTTTTTAAGGTTATGTTATGTTGCTGTCTTTATGGCTATTTTTATATAGGCAACTCATTATTCATCCCACAATGGTTAAAGTTTGGTTATTGGCTCTAATGATTCTCTACAATGGCTTCTCTTTAAGTGTGTTTGGTATTCATAATTCAACAAGACCTGAATTTGTACATATTGGAGCTCTCTTCTCTTTCAATACTAGTGTTGGTAAGATTATCAAAATCGCGATTGAATCGGCTGTTGAAGATGTAAATTCAGATCCAAATATTCTCGGCGAGACCAAGTTGAAGCTCTCTCTTCAAGAAGATTCTAAATATAGAGGCTTTCTTAGCATTGCTGAGGGTATGTGTTTCATAATTATATGAATGTTTGTGATTTGTTGACAGTCTAAAACTTTTTACAGAGTGTATCGAAACTAAACTATAATTAATTACAGTTTTGCAGGTCATGGCTAGACACAATGTGGCAATAATTGGTCCTCATAGTTCTGTAACAGCTCATGTCATAACTCATATTGCGAACGAGCTTCAAGTTCCTCTTCTCTCATTTTCAGCTTTAGACCCTACGCTTTCTTCGCTTCAATTTCCATTCTTTATTAGAACATGTCACAGTGATCTTTTTCAAATGGCGGCAATAGCAGACCTTGTTGATTACTATGGATGGAAAGAAGTCATTGCTGTGTATATAGATGATGACAATGGAAGGAACGGAATCGTTGCATTAGGCGATAAGCTTGCTGAGAGACGCTGCAGGATCTCATATAAAGCACCTGTGAGCCCCGAAGCAACTCCGGAGGAGATTACGAATGTGCTTGTTCAGGTGGCTCTTGCAGAATCAAGAATTATTGTTGTTCATGCTAACACTCTTTGGGGTCCGAAAGTGTTTAGTGTTGCAAAGAATCTTGGAATGATGGGAACTGGTTATGTATGGATAGCCACTGCTTTTCTTTCAGCTATTCTTGATATAAGTAGTCCTTTATCTTCTGATAAAATGGATGAAATCCAAGGAGTGTTGACAACGCGCGTGTACACGCCGGATTCGGAGCTTAAAAGAAGGTTTGCTTCGAAATGGAAAAACTTGACTCGCGGAAATACTGCTAATGGCCCTCTTGGACTTAGTTTTTTGTCTCTCTATGCATATGATACTATTTATGCTCTTGCTCATGCACTTGATGCATTTTTCAAGCAAGGGAACAAAATCACCTTCACAAATGATTCAAAACTACTTTCACTGCATGGTGACAGCTTGAATCTCGAAGCGTTGAACGTCTTCAATGAAGGAAACTTGTTACGTAAAAACTTTTATGGGGTTAACATGACAGGTGTGACAGGCTTGTTCAAATATGCACCTGATGGAAACCTTGTTAATCCCGCATATGAAATCATCAATGTGATTGGAACCGGGTCACGGAGGATTGGTTATTGGTCTAATCATTCTGGATTATCGGCCGTTCCTCCAGAAACAAATCATTCCAAACCGGGCAACGATTTCAGGGAAAGCAAAAAGCTACTCCCTGTGATTTGGCCTGGCGACATATACCAGAAGCCTCGCGGTTGGGTTTTTCCGAACAACGGAAGGCTATTAAGAATTGGAGTACCGAAACGCGTTAGTTACCGCCAATTTTTGTCACAAGTACCAGGCACTGATACATTTCAAGGATTCTGCATTGATGTGTTTCTCTCTGCAGTTAACCTCTTGCCTTATGCTGTCCCTTATAAGTTCATTCCATATGGGGATGGCAAGACCAATCCTAGCAACACCGAGCTTGTCCGTTTAATAACAACCGGTGTGAGTATCATCATCTCAATAGTCTTTTGTTGAGTTTGGGTGATTTTATAGTAATCTTATGAGATCGGTTTTCAAATTTTCTTACAGGAATTCGACGGTGCCGTAGGTGACATTGCAATTACCACAGAAAGAACAAAAATGGTGGATTTTACTCAGCCATACGTCGAGTCTGGTTTAGTGGTAGTAGCACCTGTTAGGGGGTCTGAAACAAGTGCTTTGGCCTTTTTGGCTCCATTTACACCAAGAATGTGGTTTGTCACTGCATTGTTTTTCATAATAGTTGGAACTGTTGTTTGGATTTTGGAGCATAGGGTGAATGATGAATTTAGAGGACCACCCAGAAAACAATTGATTACTATTTGTTGGTAAGTAAATTTTCTACTTTGAGCCTTTTTTAAAGCCAAATCAATGTTGATGATGCTTGAAATAATTTAGCACATGCATGGATTCAATTTTGTTTGTGTTGTATTTGGCAGGTTTAGCTTTTCAACAATGTTCTTTTCACATAGTAAGTTCAAATTCTCTGTCTTCTATGACATACTTATATAGTAGAAGTTTTAACTTCTCTTTGATTAATCATGTTATATTTTTCTGAACTATGTAGGGGAAAATACAGTGAGCACGCTCGGTCGTTGCGTGCTACTTATATGGTTATTTGTAGTTCTCATAATTACTTCAAGTTACACAGCAAGTCTAACATCAATCCTCACTGTACAACAACTTTCTTCACCAATTAAGGGCATTGAAAGTTTAGTAAATATGAAAGAACCAATTGGTTACAGTCAAGGCTCATTTGCTAAAGATTATTTAATCCAAGAAATCGGTATTGATGAGTCTAGGCTTGTTCCTTTAACAACACCAGAACAAGTTACTAGAGCACTGACAAAAGGTCCTCAAGATGGTGGTGTTGCTGCTTATATCGATCAACGTGCCTATATCGATATATTCCTTTCAAGCCGATGTCAGTTTACTGTTGTAGGTCAAGAGTTCACCCGAAACGGTTGGGGATTTGTAAGTATCTTTCAAGTTTTCTTAGCAATTTCTCGCGACAAAAATATCTGCCTAGTGTTTCTAACTGATGAATTGTGGTTCGAACTTTATTTTTCAGGCCTTTCCAAGAGACTCGCCATTAGCAGTTGACCTATCAACCGCCATTTTGCAAATGGTAGACAATGGAGACTTACAAAGAATCCATGACAAGTGGCTTTTGAGTAGAGCTTGTTTAACACAAGGTGCAAAGCTTGAAGTTGAAAGGCTCAAGCTAAAAAGCTTTTGGGGCCTCTATGTAATATGTGGATCAGCTTGTTTGCTTGCTCTACTCATATATTTCATACAGATAATAAGACAGTACTACAAGCACCACTCAGAAGAACATCATGATTCTCCTGACCAAAACTCTGGCTCGGGATCGACGTGTTTGAAGAGTTTCCTCACCTTTGTAGATGAAAAAGAAGAGACTGTTAAAAACCGTTCGAAGAGAAAGAAAATGGAGAGAATCTCGTATAGAAGTAGTGAGGGAGGATCAATCTCCATCAATTCTAATAAAGATTATGTTGCTCAGTCTTCTTCATGCATAGCTGATTCTGTTTCTAATGGTGGAAGTGAACAAGTATTTATCAAAGTAGTGTAAGTATGATCAATATACAAAATTGAAAAGTTTTATTTAGGAAATAAAACTTGCATGGGAAGTGAAAAAGTTTAAACTGCACCAACTATGCAAGTAGAATATATAATATACAAATTGCTAGTTAGTAACCATCTCTATCTTTACCATTGCAACTGATATTGCAGTAACTATCATTGAATGTCAGATTTCTGAAATGATATTATTGCAGTAACTCTAAATAGAAAATCAAATTTATGAAAAGTATTATTCTTTTGTGTTGGCGGGTGTTCAACATGCTAAGTGAATTTCCAATAATTCAAGTGTTGTAACCGGTTATTACGGGATGGTAATTGGTTACAGGGTCGAAAAAAAAGCACTTCGGGTACTTGATAAGTTGTTTTGGAGATGTTGTAACCGGTTATCGTAATAGTGGTAACCGGTTACACCTGAGATGTTTTGTTTTTATTTTTGGTTATGCTTCAGTGGTAACCTGTTAGAGCTTTTGTTGTAACCGATTACCAGCCCGAGTTTTGGGGTTTTAGGCACTTTTATGACTTATTTTAGGTCTCAATTTGTTTTGTATAAATACCCTTATATAATGTAATATTTGGCGAATGATTGTATTAGTTGGTTAATGCAATTTAGATACTCACCCTCAATTACTCTCCATTTCTCTAATTTCTCTTCATCTATCACCATCTTCTCCACAAATACCAAAAACCTCCGTTGATTTGCAAAGTGTAATTATATGTTCTAACATTTGGCATCAAGAGCTCTAGTTCTTATCCACAATCCGCCGTGCAAACATAAACACCGTTTCCAATTATGTTCCCACAAATCTACCAATCCTAGATGCGAAGAATTATGACAAATGGTCCAAACAAATGAAGGTGTTGTTTGGGTATCAAGATGTTCTTGAAGTGATCAAGAATGAGGTTAATCCACTCGTCGTAGACGCTACAGATGCACAAAAGGTTGCCCATAAGGAAGAAAAGAAGAAGGATTACAAGGCGTTGTTCTTGATTCATTCTTGTGTGGATGGTGACAACTTTGAGAAGGTTGGCGATTGCGAATCGGCAAAGCAAGCTTGGGAGATCTTGGAAAAGGCTTATGCAGGGGTTGTTAAAGCAAAGGTGGTGAGGTTACAAACTCACAAACGGCAACTTGAATTAATTCAAATGGAGGAAAAGGAAACAATCAACGATTACGTAACGCGAATTACGCGATTGATGAATCAAACCAAGTCTTGTGGAGAAGCTATTTTGAAGCAGAATATTGTGTCATAAATCTTGCGTTCATTGACACCAAGATTTAACAACACTGTAGTGGCGATTGAAGAGTCGAAGGATCTTCTGACGTTGAGTAAAGAGGAGCCTCAAAGCTCTCTTGAGGCTCATGAATAAAGGATGGATAAGAGGAGTAACGACAAAGCAAAGACGGAGGTCGCTTTGCAAGCGCAGTTCAATGAAAAGAACAAGAAATTGAAAGGAAAATGTCACGTGAAGAACAAAGGAAATTTTCAAAATTTTGGTGGAAAAGATTCACAAAATTCAAGGAATTCGACGAATCAAAGGGGTGAGAGCAGCTGCAGAAAGGATAGCCATGGCAACTATACCAAGAAGTTTGACAAGAGTAAAGCACAATGCCTTAATTGTCAAAAACTTGGTCATTTTGCAAGATATTGCAATGCAAAACAGAGAAAACCTCAAGGTGATGAAGCCAAGGTTGCTAGACAAGAGTTGGATGAAGAGAATACACTCTTAGTCATGATTGTAAGAACAAGATTGATTCTACCTCTGGCCTCGAGTTTTGATGATAACTTTACATGGTATCTTAGAGAATAATTGTGTACTCAAATAGTTTTTGTGTAGTGAGTAGCTTTTGCTAAATATGTTATGACTTTGGTAAGAAGGTGTGTGGCGTTATCAGACTCTAAACTCAACACTCTGGATACATTTGGTGTGTACAAAATTAAGTCAAGATTCCTGAATTCTTCTTATGCAACAGTTCTAAGGAGTGTTAGTACAAGAGCTTCTGATCGTAACTTTTCAAGGAAGCTTTGGAGCCCTTCTAAAGCTTTGCTTTTGTTGTCCCACGTTCTAAAGATCCTGACACGTCATTCGAATCGGGTCTTCAGCGTGCGCAACCGCAAACTTAAAGAATTCCCATACCCCTTTCTCGCACTCTTTCGACAATCGGTTTGAATTCATCCATGTCATATCCATGTCTTAATTAAGCTAAACAAAAACAACTAATTATTAAGGCACAAAACGGTATAATGCGTTTCTGTCAAAACGCAAAGTATACACGGAATGAATCTAAAGCAATAAAACGCAACATATTACTTTGGCGAGAGAGAACAATTAATTACCTGTATAGAAGTAAGCAACTTCTAGACCCTCACAATGTAAGATTCTTGAAAACGATCAAACTTTCACTCTTCACAAGTAACCCCTATCTAGCAAAGATATTCCTGAAAAATATAAAATAAAAAAGTTAATTGAAGAGTATAAAATGACATGGATAGACAAGCATACAGAATGAATCCGGAGCAATAAAACGCAACATATATATTCACGCAATTTCAGGCAAATTCATCACAATACCAGTATAAATTAAATGCATAAACCAAAATCAATTATCAAACAAAATTATCCTCTAAGTTGGACACATTAATTAAAACTATACTTTTGATCAGGAATAAATTCTATTCTTATCCTTAAATATATTTTTAGAAGATTAAAAAAAGTTTTTTTTCTTTCTCTCTTTCTAATGTGTACTTTTAAAATGTTTTTGAGTTCTGAAAAAAGTTGCTCCCTGATACAGTAATACTCATTACCCTCTAGTTTTGAGTTAATAACTTTGTTTAGTATCTGCTACCTTAAAAATATGGAACTTAAATCTCATTTGTTGTGCATGATTGATTAGCAAAGCAAGTAACGAAGCAATGGAAATATTTTTGATGTTTCTCCAACAAGTAAGCACAAATCATAAAGGGAGTATTTGGTTTAAATTCCCCTTCACCAAACAGAGCTTCAATCAATTGGGAACATCATTGTTCGTTGATCTTAACTAAACAGAATCATTCATTAAACTCGTTGAATCTGCACTCACTATCATTTACTTGAACTTTCATGTGAATGCTCCCCCTACTACCCAAGATTAGACTTATCTAGTGAATGTTAAAGCAAAGCAAAGATACAATGAGACGCTTTCATATATGACAACATGAATCCATTCCATTTTTCTATTTCAACTATGGCAATTCGTGCAAATGGTAGAAATATGGAAACACAAGTTTTATCAATTGAAACCTATCTGAATTCTGGAAGATTACTAATACTATATCTTAATCTCAGAACCACTGGAGTAATGGCAACAACACTGAACTAGTTCAAATTATTTCAAATGAAAACTAGAAGGTGTGGCCATTGAAAAAAAGACAACAGAACCACAACAACAGTAATAACAACTAGAAACATACCTCTTCTGGTGGCTGAGATGGTGAGTCTTCTTCTCCGACGACTGAGTTGGTATGGTGGCTAACGGTTTTCTCGCACGACGATGGCAACGAAGACGGTGAGTTTTCTAATTTGGAATGGTGGCTCACGGTCTTGGTCTTCTTCTCCGACGGATTTCTGAGTTCTATGGGCGCAATAATGGCAAGAGAGAAAGAGGGAATTAGGGATTTGTGAGGGGCAAACGTGTTTTGTCTAATTTTGTTTTTAAATTTTTTTATTTTAAAACAGCTATGACAGCGCTTTTGAAAAGCGCCTTCGTACCCATGCCTTTACCAGCGCTTTTTAGGGTAAAAGCGCTTTCGTAGCCTTACACCTATAGCAGCGCTTTTAAAAGCGCTTTCATAACTCCTCTATAAGAGCGCTTTTGAAAAGCGCTTTCGTACCCATGCCTTTACCAGCGCTTTTTGAAAGCGCTTTCGTAACCCCCTATAAGAGCGCTTTTTTTGTGTGTTTTTTAATTTTGTTTTTAGCGAAACCTATAGCAGCGCTTTTTCCTAAAAGCGCTTTCGTAGGGGTGCTGCTAAAAGACAAATTTGGCATAGTGTAATAATAGAAATAAAAATTGATTAAGTTAATTACACCATTAAATTTTAAATAAAATAAAATTCATTTTATTTATGATGTAGTTTCCACTCTGCTAGACTATAACATGTGATAAAAAAATGAATTTAACGTATATAATATATATTTTTAATTTATATTAAACTCATTTTTTAAATTTGAGGTCCTAAAAAATCAGAGGTCCTGTGCGGTAGCACTCCTTGCACCACCACCGGGCCGACCCTGCTAGGAATCTATGAGTAGCTCTCAATTTTTCTCTGAAGTCTTCTTTGGTGAGACCGACACCATTTATTAGCTTAAAATTGTATTTCAAGTAAAAAATTCTAATCTTTTCTTTAATGTGTTTGGTGAAACAAAACCTAATATTGTTTCACAAATGTTTCATCATTTCTTTTCTGATTGATCATGAATTCTTGCAACATATCCTCAATGTTCAATTCTTGCTTTTCCATCCCTCATTTAGTCAATATGTTTTGGTTAGATGGAATCAACCAAGACATGATGGCATTATCTATAACATTAACGGCATGGGTCACGTCAAATCATCAAAATTATTTTTAGAAGTGAGCTTCGTAACTTCAATGGATCTTGAATTCCAAGTTTTTTTTGGATTCATTCTAAACTCTTATGATATTCTTTATTATGAGATATAAGGTATTTTATATGACTTTCTTTAAAAAAAAAAAAACTAAATTCAACCTTTTTATTTGTTATTTTAATTTAGAACACTTGATTTTTCCTCCCCATAATTGGCCTCCTTTCATCATTCATATTTTTTTGAAAAAGAAAATTTTATGCTAATGTTTTTCTTAAGTTTCGTCCTTCCAAGAATCATGATATATTTTTATATTTGACTCTTCCTTTAGGACTCTCCTTCTATCTCATAGCTGACTTTGTTAAAACTTGATTTCTCATAATTTAATTTTGTGTTTTTTTTTTCTTTTTCTGTTTTTCTGTTTGTTCTTATCTTTGTAACAAAAACAAAACATGTTAACCAAGATTGTTTCATTAATGCTTAAAAATATAATTAATAATTCAGCTATTTAAGTTGTTTAATTTAATTAGAAAACACACTAACAGTTAAAACTGTCATCAGATCACTCCTGTACAGGAGTAGCAGACTCTATATACAGTACATGACCTCAAATTTTAAAGGCCCCAAAATCTGTAAAAATTGATTTTTTTTTTTACATTAAATGTTATAAAAAGAACAATGTTATAAAAATAATTAATAAATAAAAAATTTAATAAAATACTATGATAAAAACCAATAAATTATAAAAATGAGATTGATCAATGTCAAAATAATTATATTTAAATATTTTTAAATTTTCATATTAATATAATTATATTTTTTATGTGTTATTTTAAATTATTATAATTGTAATTTTTTTAAAAATAAATTGGACTATTTTTTAAATTAGAACGGGGTCTCCAATTTTATTGGGCCGACTCTGACTGTCAATCAATGAACGGCGTGTATCCCTCCACATCATACATGTATTTGTAAAATATTTATATCATATTACGAATGAATAGTTTTTTGTTGGACGATCGTGTAAAATTATTCTACATCGTCAATGTATATTCATTAAACTTTAATTTTAATATATAAATTAAATACATTGATAACTAAATAAATCTAAAAAGTGAATTATCTGATATATAAAAAATATAATAATATTAATTTTATTTAATTAAAAATTTTATTATTTAATTTATATTTTATTAATATTTAACATAAAAGAATATTTTTGGGCATAAATCGAGTTTGATATAAATATTCTTTTAACTATTTTAATTGATATATATATATATATATATATATATATATATATATATATATATATATATATATTAATTGATTAACTATTTTATTTTTAAAATTAAGAGTGAAGACCCATTTTGCTCCCTCACAAAAATTACACAATTCGATTTAATCCTTTAAAAAATTTAAAGGGACCATATTAGTCCTAAAATTTTCTAGGTCCTTTAAACCATATCTTATGTCTTTACCCCTAGACCAATGTACATTCATGATAAGTAATTTCCACGATTTCTAGTAATGTTAAACATTTCTAAATTTAAAACAAAAAATACAAAATTTGTACCAATAGTGTCTCGAACCTAAGTCCCTTCAGATTATATGACAGTGAATTTACTACAATAAAAATTGATTTGTCTATTTGTAAATGGTAGTAACTTTCCTAACAATAGAAATTGATTTGTCTAGTTATTATTGATAGTCACTTTACTAACCTTAGAAATTGATTATCTTAGTTGTAATTTGTAAATGATAATCACTTTATTAACAATAGAAATTGATTTGTCTAATTGTAAATGATAGTCACTTTACTAACAGTAGAAATTGATTTGTTTAGTTGTAAATGATAATCAATTTATTAACAATAGAAATTGATTTGTCTAGTTGTAAAAGATAATCATTTTACTAACAATAGAAATTGATTTGTTTAGTTGTAAATGATAGTCACTTTATTAACAATAGAAATTGATTTGTCTTGTTGTAAATAATAGTCGCTTTACTAACAATAGAAATTGATTTTTACAGTGGTAAATGATAGTCATTATTAACAAGAAATTGATTTGTCTAGTTGTAAAGTGAATAATATTTAGGCTAAAGGAATTTAGGTTTGAGACCTCATAGATAAAATTTTATGTATAAAACTTGTTAATATTATTAGAAATCATGAAAATTATTTATCTGTACATTGGCCTAGTAGTTAAGACACATAGATGTCTTCTAAAGATTTTGAGTTCGATTTTTTATAAGAAACAATTTTGGTTTTTTTTATATTATTAATTCATAAGTGTTTAAAAATAAAACTAAAAATAAAAATCAATTTAATATTTAAGAAATAAAAAAAAACTAACGTGGCAGTCACAGTATTAAAAAAAAAACAGATTAAAAAGTAGAAAAAAATCAATTTGAAAAAAATATTAACACAAGAACTAATATAATTCGATTAAATTTTATAAAAAATTAAGTCAGATCTATTTTTTGTGAGGGAGTAATTTAGATTATGTAGGATTTATGAGGGACGAAAATGAATGTTGGTTCTAAAATTAAAGGTTACACATTTAATGCTCCTTAATATACTAAAAAAGTGCATTTTATTATTATAATGTAAAGAGATTGTATTATTGTCTATGTTATTTTTCTTTTAATTAGACTAAGCATAAGAATGAATACTAAGCATATTTTTTGTACGGATGAAATAGAGATTTTTAATTAGACTTTAATTTATATATATTTAGTAGAAAGACAAATTTATATTTTTTATTTTTATTTTTGAATTTTATATAGTGAAAAATAATTTAATAATGTCAGTATTTGTTTGTAATAAATTTGAAATTTTCTACTTTGGAAAGTATAATATATTTCCTTATTTATGAACTTGTAATTTTTGCATTTAATGCATAATAAAATATGAAATCTAAATGATTTTTATATGAAATAATTAATAAATTTTGAGAAGGATCATAGTAATGCCACGTTATCAAGTTTAGATGGAATGATTATATTATTAATTAACAAATCTATATTTAATTAATTAAAAAAGATTCATTCAAAAGAAAAGATTCAAAAGAAAAGATATGATTTTTCAGTTTTGTCAATCTATTTTATTTCCTTCCTTCAATATCTATTATAAATTGGCATTATAAATACCCCCCTCTTGATATTAAAAAGGAGAGAAATTGATAAGAAATTATCTCAATTGTTTAGTTATTGATTTTTAAAAACTCAAAAGGTGAAGAAGTTGAAAAGAAAGAAAAACTTTGTTTGTTTACTTCATATATTTAAATCGGTAAGTTGATAACACTTTGTATTGTTTTTTTTTTCTTTTTCATATATAGATTTTACGATTAATAGAACAATATTAGTTGTTAAAAATGTATCCAAAACCTTAAACTTAAACTTTGTTATGAACAATAAGCTTATTTTCATAACTTATGATGTACGTCAACTATTATTTTCTTCGACAACGAAAAAAATATACATTATAAACAAGCATACAGTGTATCTTCATATTTAAAAGTAAAATTAGTAAATCTTTAAATTTAAAATTTTATTCTAAAATCTTTTATTTATTTATGTCTGATAATATTTTTAGAAATATTAAATTATGTGAAATGAAATTAATATTCATAGCTAACAAATTTTGCACATTTTAGTAAAAAAAAATCAATAAATATCAATCTAAGATATTTTCCTTTAAAAAAAAATAAATCAAAGATCTTTTTCATTAAAAAAAAATCAAATATTTAAAAAAAAAAATCTAAATTGAAATATCTTAATTGTAACACAATTGTGTTTAAATTCTAATACATTTGTTTTCATGTGTAGAGATATATAGGCTAAACTTTTCTGAACAATAATACAAAGTTTTTAGTTTAATTTTTTACTTCTCTTTCACCTTCACTGGAGATTAACATTAAACCGGAGTATTGTCCAGAAGCTCTAATGGAATGTTCAAAAAAGCGACCAAGAAATTTTGATAAGGATTATGAAACCTCTATTTCTAGCAGTGTTGGAAAATCTATTATAACTACAACATCAACATTAACATCAAAGAAAAGTGAGAAATATGTTACTCAATCTAAGAAGAATTCGGAGGGTGGTCGTGCAAGGGAGAGGTCTACACTTGTTTCTTGGTTGATAAGGAATCGAGTTTTATCTCCGGGGACTAAAGTGACTTGTCGTGGAAGAAATAATATTGTCAAGAGAGGGCGTTTATCTTATGACGGTATAGTTTGCGATTGTTGTAATGTTATTTTTCCTATCACTAAATTTGAGGCTCATGCGGATTGTACAAGACATAGACCATCCACTAGTATTTTGTTGGACGATGGAAGATCGTTGTTAAAATGTCAAAAGGATGCTTTGAGTTTGCGTGATCAGCGTGATCAAAATAAAAATCATTTTGTTGTCGAAGAGAATGTTGAAGCAAATAACGATAGTGTTTGTTTAGTTTGTGGTCTTGGAGGTGATATAATTCTATGTGATCGATGTCCTTCTTCATTTCACATTAGTTGTTTAGGACTCGATCATGTTCCTGAGGATGATTGGTTTTGTTCAACCTGTTGTTGCAAAGTATGTCGCCGACCCAAATGCAAACAAGAGTGTAAAGATCACATGGATAATAATGTTCTTGTTTGTGCTCAATGTGCGCAAAGGTATCACTTTGGATGTTTAAAGTTTATAGACTTTGGATTATGGTATGTGGAGAGTAATAAGAAAAAGAAGGATTGGTTTTGCAGTTTAGTTTGTGGAAACATATTCTTAGACCTGATGAAGTTGTTAGGGAAACCAATTGAGGTTGCAGATAACATAACTTGGACATTAGTGAAAAATGTGAGTAGTGATATAGATGATGATAATGGAGATATTGGTGGAGGTTTTACTTCTAATAAGTTGATTGCGGCCCTTAGTTTATTGTATGAAAGTTTTAATCCAACTATCGATGTTTTATCAGGAAGAGACTTGATTAAAGATTTGATATTTAGCAGAGAATCAAAAAACAATCGCTTGAATTTTTCTGGGTTCTTTACTGTCATTTTAGAGATAAATTGCGAGGTGATTACGGTGGCAACTATAAGGATTTATGGGCAAAATGTTGCGGAGATAGTTTTCGTGGCCACCAAAGAACAATATCGAGGACGAGGAATGTGTCGATTGTTACTGAATGAGCTCGAGAAACAATTGATTGTCTTAGGTGTTGGGAGCTTGATTCTGCACTCCTCTGAGGATGCAATAAATACTTGGACAAAATCGTTTGGTTTTGTTAGAATAACTCCTAGAGAGAAGCGTCAGTTTATTGATTACACTTTTTTAGAATTTGAGAACACTATCATGTGTCTTAAATCTTTGAAATGATTTATATGGCACTTTTATATTTTGATATACAAAATACCTATGATTGTATAACTTTTAATGGTGTACTTTTTAAAGAATTTTAATGATAATGATTCATGTTTTGTTTGTATAATCAATTCATCAATAACAATAATTATAAGTTGAATTATAAATAGTGTTAAGATATTTGAAGAAGTGGATCACTATTTCTACAAATTTATTTGATTCAAAGAACAAAAATCACATTTTAATACATTAAACTTTACGGTTCCTTCATCTCTAAAAGGGTTACATTCACTAGCCATGTATACTATAGTAATAGTAATAATATACATATAACATTACATAATTTGCATGCATACAACTGTTCTTTGCTACTATTTGATAAATTATCAAGTCAGCTTATCTATCTGATCAAAGGCTAATGCATTAATCAATGTCTCTAAAATATCTTTGAAAACATTCATCATCTTTGCAATTATTGCATATAACTTTGTACACTTCAATCAAAAGCCTTGGAAATCGACTTGTAAAGTACTCATTGAATCCTTCTGGAATAGGTCCTATCAGTTCCTGATAAGCCAGTAAAAAGAAACCTTAATTAACTTATTAAGACAAGCCTAATCCTCAACCAGAGAATAAGGCAAAAGAAAATTACAAAAAGTACTAGTTCAAGAAGAAACCTGAATTTCTAGAGGCAATTCTCTAAAATGATTTAGCTTGTTTCTCAAGACCCTCAACAAGTCTCGAACACTATCAAATTTATACCGCCTGTAACGACCAATGTTAGCAAGGAAATTCGGTTCCATCTTTTCGTCCCATTTTGTACCTAAAGCCATTGGAGCTGTGCTCTCTAATTCATCTAAAAGAACAGAATTAGTCTCTCTATCTTCAAGTTCCACCCTGTCACTAACGTCACGAAGAAATGAAAGTCTCATCTCAGAATTCCAAAATAGAGGATGATGCAATACTTCAATCGCCTTTGGCCTGACAATTAAATGAAATAATTTCATTAGTGAAAGTGTTAGCTTCCAACCAGACAAAACACACACGCACAAATACACACAGTTCTAGCTCCTCTAGTCACTAAGAGGCTATCAGACAGTCCAATTGTTAATAGTTTAAGCAGTCAAATCATATATTTGTCATTTTGACAATGACATGCAACATAATCCCTTTGTCAGTTTCCAGGGAATATAAATTATTTTGCTCCCTTGCATGTACAACAAGAACAATGAACCATTTTCTGGCAATGCCCTTCAATCTTTTTAGGATTCATCCATGGCCCATAATCACCAAAAATTAATTTATTCACGTGAAATCTTTTTAGGATTCATTCATCTTGCAATGTCTTAAATGATACTGGATATAACATAGCCAGTTGCAAGTACACATGCGGCGGCATTAAATACAGGTTTTCAGTGACATCATTGAAGGTCGATGTAAATATCTACCAGTAGCATGGTTGCATTAGTTCCAAAACAAGCTGAGTAACTGCTTTCTGCAGTTCATTCAGGGTGAATACATATTGATTTGAATTTTGAAACACAAGAGGAATAAACTCAATTGACATGTTATTTGAGATGGCAACTAACAAACTAAACAAAATTTCACATATAATCCATCATTTATGCTACATGAATATCAATTAAGTCATGTCATACTGCAAACTATTAATGAAGTTACAGAAGAATAAAATTCCAATCTCCTAAAAGTCACATTGAATAAGAATGATATACCTTAGATAGGGTTCATGGTTTAATAAACAAGAAACAAGATCCTCAGCTTCAGGAAGGAACTCCACTAAGAAAAGATCCTTTTTATTGTTAACAATATTGACATCACGCTCAAGACGTTCTCCAAATGGATGTCTACCTGCTGTCATACAGAAAAAGAGGACACAGCCTAAACTAAACAAATCCACAGCCCGTGTTTGACGTCCCTGAAGAAGCTGCTCTGGTGCTTGCCAACCCGAACTGCCACATCCTGCAATTAAGACAATAAGTGCATGTTTGAATCAGCATATTTAGTGGTCAGAAAAGCATACAGAATTTAGGGCTGGAGAACTATTCATGTATAAAATTAAGCAATACATAAAGTGTGCTAAAGCATACCCACTCAAATTGAAAAATGAAGGGAAAAATATGCCAAAAAGTTTTGAACTATATTTGTTAGATAGATCACCAAAATGATATAGGGATAGATTTATATCATACTAGACATAACTATCAATTAGCAATGTTATTAGAACCAGAGCAGCTGATCGGATCTGTTCGGCCGAAAATCAGACCCAAAGTTGGTTTGGTCACGATATTGGATCGGAAATGCTATCAGACCGGTGATGACATCCGAAATTTGGTTTAAAACCAGAAAATTCAGCTGAACCGCTTGACCAGATTTGGAAAAGGTCGCCACTTTGCTGATACGATCGGAGTTCTTGCGGGACAAACTTTGGAAGATGCTCTTAAAAAACTGTAATAAGAAGCCTATTTAAAAAATATTCCCTGTTTTCTATGTTGCATACGGTATCATGTTTTTGGTATCATAATTTTGGTAAAAGTGCATTATAACAGTGTTTTAAAGTCCAGACGTTCAAAAGGAACTGGGCAGTTCGCCGGTCGGTTCAGCTTCATTTTGAACCCCAAGCTAATCGAACCGGATTGAATCAAGTTGAATTGTGTTTTGTTCCACTAGTTAATGCATTTTTGGGGTCAGCTGCTCCGCTCCGCTATCTAGGATTAATAACTCTGTTTGAACTCCAAGCTAATCGAACCGGACTGAATCAAGTTGAATTGTGTTTTGTTCAACTAGTTAATGCTTCAAATTGGAAACTTTACTGCCAAACAAAGCTACCATTTAACCATATATACGAGGAAGATAAATAATCTATTTCTTATATAAATGATTTATATCTATATATTTATATTCATTATACATTGAACATATATTGGTTCATGCGGTTTAGCTAGTGATTCATTGGTTCGGCTAGTGACCCACTGACCTTAAACACCCCAACCAAGCCAAGGATTGGTCCAAGTTTAATAACATTACTGATTAGCAACAGTGAGTGCTAAAAAAACACAATCTTAACTTTTGTACTCACCAGTAGAACTATGGCCTAATGAAGACATATCTTCAAGAAGTCGCTTGCTAATCCCCATATCAGAAAGCTTGGCACATAATAATCTTTCCTTGTTTATCAAAACATTTTGGGGTTTCAAATCGCGATGTATTATTCCTAGTTCGTGCAAATGAACAAGCCCAGAGACCACATCCCTGTGTTGCAATATAAATGCAAAAGTCAACGTGTTAACTAAAAATAAATAAATATGTATAAATTAAACACACAAAGTGGGGATTCATCTTCTATCAATAAATGAAGAACTGTCAACCTCAGATACTTGGCTTAAATATAGTAGTCCTAGATGGAAACAAAACAGGGCCCGTCGTGTATACTTTTACAAATCACTTTTGTTTACTATCCTTCAATCTTTTTGCTACTACCATTTCTGTTTTACCTCCATTCATGTCGTCCATGTATCTTACTCATCCTCCAGGATTCCCTAATTCCAAGGCAATGACCAAATTATTCTAGATCTGCCACCCCTATTGATAACACATCCTTGTTATTTATAAAAAACATCTCTCCTTAATCGCAGCAATGCTCCTACACATCAACCTTAACAAAAAGCATTTCTTAACCTATAATTGAACCATCATATAAAGCCCTTGCTTTTACTTCTACTATCAAAACATTTAGGGCATGTTTTAGAGTTGAAAAAAGTGAACAATTTTATTGACAGATAAAGGATAAGAGAAAATAGGAGAGAAATCTCTCCTCCCAGGGGTTTCCCTTTACAAATCATACCCCTCTATCATTGTATTCCGCTAATTATACAAATACTTCTCCAAGTAAATAATTAACTATCTAACTGACTCCATACGTCAAATCCTAACAAAATCCCCTTGACTTTACATCCTAACCACCTCCTTATCTCAAATCCTAAGTCCTAACAAACTCCTCCTTATAGCAACAGTATGTTAATTGTGTTTTGCTGCACCATTTATTGATGGGACTGTAACAATCATCCATACATGACTAATCTCACTAGTACGAAAAATTTAAGCAGCGTTCCCTTAAAGCATACAATACAAACTATACACAAAAATCCAGAGGTACAATTGCTATAACTCAACAGTTAACATTTCTTCTGCCTTGTCTGAGAAAGAACTGTTACATTTTTTTTTTTTAAATTACGTAGTGGGTGTGACAATAATATACTGTGACCTGTAATAGTTCATCAAATTATGTTGTTTTACTAACCTCATCAGCTTTAGTAAAAGAGGAGATGGATAACCATTTGTTTTCCAAAGACTCTGTGTATCATCTCCCTGCGTCTCTATCTGGGTCTTCTTGAAAAATTCAAAAGCTCGATCTTTGTTTAGCACTGGATTTTCTGACATATCTGAATAAATAGTAATCAAATCATCCAAGTTGCATGCACAACGTTCTAGAGCAAGGTAAACAAAATCTTGATCATATTCCACGCCGTACCATCGGACAATATTTGGATGAAAGTCAGAAGCAATGAGATTTTGGATTTCTTTATGAGCTACATCATGATGAGCCTGAACAAGACGTTTGATAGCAACTGATCGACCTTCATAAATCCCCTCAAGAACAATAGTACCATTACTCCCCTTCGCAATTTCTTTATTAGATACATGCAGTTTACCAATCCTGCGTCCATTGACTTTATTATACAGCAAACGTGCTTCATTTTCTGCTTCCTTATATATTCGTATATTCTCCTCAACTGAATAGAGATGATTATCCTGTTTTTCAACAATGACATTGTTTTTTCCTGACTTGCGTGCTCTCTTTTTCTTAGAAGGTGGGCTTTTCAAATCTGTGCCACTGATTTGAACCTTTGCTTTATTTGTAGATCGATTTTGGTAAAATATCAAAAGAAACACCACAGATAATACAGCCAATAATGTCATTGACAATTCAATCACCCTGTTCAGATCAATTTCCCTAGGTGCAGCAATCTCCATATGCGGCTGAGGGAGCACAACTGCATTATCATCATTACTATCGTAGAAGCTAATTTTTGGCTGCAAAGAATTAGGCACAGGCCCGGGAAGCATCATATTACCATTGTGACCGGGGAGGAATTTTTCACTCTTAGGTTGTGATGGAAGCATCAGATGTGAAACCGGCATCGGGAGGATATCATGTTCTTGAAAAGAACTAACATCAGATAATCTTTCGAAGTTAGCAGGTTCAAACAGAAAACTCTTTCGCTGGCGATAGACTTCTCTGAGCTTACTGTCTGGACACGCATACGGCATAGCAAAATCCAAGCCACTGTCAACATCAGAAGCATACTCACCTTCTGCATCAAGGGAAGCCTTGAAGGTAGGATTTTCATTATGTTTGCAAAATAATACAGCCTCAAATTCAGCTACTGACATAGTCCACAACACTATTCCTGAACCAGGACCCACAGATTGTAAAAAATAATCGGTCCTAACTATCTGGAGCAAGAACTCCGGTAAATCAAGCTTTCCTGGATCAGCAAGTTCGGTATTATTTGCACCGACAAAAGTACTAACTTTTTGCCTGTCCTTGTCACCACTCCACACTGCAGTAGTAGAAGCATTATGAAAATCAGCAGCACCATAACTTCTAAGGAGCTTTCCAGTTTTTGCATCAACTTCAAATACAGTGCTCCTTTTGGATCCAAGTATAACAGCTCCATCTTTAGACACAATAGGTGTAACAGCAACATAATCAGCAACAGATTCCTTGAGCCTCTACAGGTTTCAAGTTTCAACACAACTAATTGATCATACTATTGAAGAAAAGCTATAAGTTGTTTTCAGAATGAATTAAAGGTACAGTAAAAAAACAAGACATACAGTTCAAAATGAGAATACCGTTTTGCCAAAGTGAGTATCGTGAAAGATTAATTCCCAGTCATCACCACATTCGACGTGTTCAGAAGAAGGAGTGTTGGCGGAAGAATGGTAGATTGAGGATCCAGTTGAAAAAGACCAAATTACCCTCCCGGAAGCACTTTCAACGAGATAAACAGTACCGTCTAGGGCAGCAACTAGTGCCGTATCAGGTTTTCTGCACAATAAATTTTTGAATGAAAATGTGAGAATTATTAATACAGAATAAGAAGAAGATGATGAAAGTGGAGAATGAGAAGAATTGGGAACTGACGGTGATGGTGGAAGAACGAGGGCGGAAGGAGATAATTCGTTTCCGTTGCGGAGGAGGGAGAGTTGTTGGGATTGGGAGATGGAATCATCGGCGATGGAGGTGGAGATGAGGAAGATGAAGAAGAAGAATAGAGAGAAGAAAATTGAAACGCGAAGCTTCATCTCATGCGTTGTTTGGTGGAAATCGAATCAGAAGATGATTCATTGGTATTTTTAACTTTCTGATCTGATTTTTTGCAACGTAATGCTTAAGGAATCGCCATGTCACGCCTTCCGGTCAAACGCATGTTCCTCAATCAATCAAATTGACTTGTATTCACACAACTATGTCTGCGTTATTTTAATTTTGGATAAGGATTGTGAAAAGTAAGTTTATTTTTTTATATGCGATAGGGTTATCGCGGTGCGATTTGGACGGTTTTGACGCTAAAAATTATCCGAACTGCAAGAGAAAAAACATGCGGTTCGTTTTAGTTTGGTTGATTTTTAAAAATAAAATCAAACCAAATCAAACTAATGTATTTGAGTTGGTTCGATTTTTCTAAAAAAAAAAATATTGAACCATACATACATTACCATAAAAAGAATTTATAATTATCAAAATAAATCAAAATTTAATATGTAAAATTGCGTCTTACAAATTTATCTTAAGTCTACAAAATTATATACATGAAATTACATTCTTAAATAAATATCATACAAAGAATACGATAAAATTTATTTTTTTAAAATAGTATTTATAAATAAATAATATTTTATTTTTTTGTTGATATGTAAATTAAAATAAATATCATACAAAGAATATAATAAAATATGAGGTTAAAGGTAGTGCACTGACAGTGTAAAAAAGTTTTACACTGTCATCCAATAGAAACAAATCGTTTTGCCATGTCATATAAGTTTTTTTAAAATTACAGTCTGACTTGTACTGATTAAAATTATATATTGATCAGTAAGATTTTGTAACATAATGCGCTTTGATTTAGTTTGATTCGATTTACAAAATACAAACCGCAAATTGAACCGACCATACGGTTCTATTAGAAAATGACTCAAACATATTCGAACTAAATATGATTTTTTGCAGGTTCGGTTCGATTTTACGATTTTCAATTGGACCGGTTTGATTTTGAACACTTCTAATATGCAACCTTACAAATTTAGACAATTTCTGGATTCACTTTTATAAATTCTAAAGTCTTTTCTTGAAATAGAATTTTTTAATTATTTGTATAAATATAAATATTATTATTATTTATAAAATTATTATTTTTTACAATAATTATTTTCTTGACTAATATATAATTTATGTAGACTAATTATTATAGAATATTTTTATAGACTATTATATAATAATTAAATTGATAATTACTATAATTATTTCTTTTTGAAAAACAACTGTTTCTACTATATAGACTAATAATTAAACTCTTACTTGACCTCATTTTAAGCTTGTAAAAATATAATTATATTTTAAGTTTTTCTATTAAATAATTCATATTTAGTAAAAAATAATAAATTATATAAAAACCAATAATTAAAAATAATATAATATATTAAAAAACATTGAATTAAAATAAATAAAATATTATTATTTTTAAAGTATTTTGATGGATTATCTTTTACATGATTTTATTATTAAAATATATCAATCTAGATCGTTTGTTTTATTACTAAAATATTAATATAATAATATAAAAATAGTTATTATAAAGAATAATAACGTATGAATTATATATTAGTCAAGAAAATGATTATACTAATAATTATTATGTAAATTATATATTAGTTAAGAAATAATTATTATAAAAAATAATTATTAGTATAGTAAATAATAAATAATAATTATATTTATAGAAATAATACAAAATTCTATTTCAAGAAAAAATTTATTTTGATTTATTCAATTTTGTTGAGAAATTGATGACAATTGGAAAACAAATAGTATCTTCGGTGATACTTCTCCGAATTCATCCAAAAATTCAGAGATACATCTCCGAACTAAATTTTAATAAAAAATAAGATTTTGTGCGTTCGAAGACGCACTAAATTCATCCATAGACATTTTTGAATTTTCAGAGGTGCGTCCTATATAGCAAAGGTGGGATGAGAAATTGGCCGAATTTAAGAGGACAAAATACTACTTCAGCGTTATTTTAATTTTGGATAAGGATTGTCAAAAGTAAGTTATTTAAGAGGACAAAATTTATTTAAAGTCGACAAAATTTTAAGAGGACAAAATTTATTTAAAGTCGAAACAAAATTTTGTAAGAAATGGTCCAACATAAAGATCGTTATTGCGGAGCAAGATTCGAACATGTAATCTTAAAAGCGGATTAAATTTTATTTTCCTCAATCAAATCCCAAATATCTAGATTTAGTTAAATTTTAATAATATTATTGAAATTGTCATTATTCATAGAATTTTTAAAAAATTATTAATATTATTTATTTTATTGTTGAAAACATAAATAAATGAATAATAAATTACACTCTCCTACTTCGAGAGATACTCATACTACATTACCCTTTTTTCTCCTCTTTTATGCAAAATGTATTACATTTTTCTTCCCCTGAGAAGTATTAATATTACATTATACTCTTCTTGTGTTAAAATACACACTAACCCCCCATCTTATACAAAATATATTAAACTTCCAACCCCAATGACTATAATTTCACCTCTTAAAAAGGAATAAATAGGATGTTGTGGTTACAAATCCACCCACATGCAATCAGACACTACATAAAGGTGAATAAATTATACACTTAAATCCTTTGTTTGACAAAATATATTAGCTAAAATGACAATCTCCTCCCCTAAAAGGTGAATAAACTACATTCTCCCTTCTTCTTAGTGGCTCGTCTTTCACTTGTTTGAGAAGCTCGTCAAAGTTGTTAAAGATTTTACAAGTCTTGATTCCAATAATTTCAATGAATGTGGACCCCGATTGAAGTTATAAACTTAACATGTAGTTCTTCCTCTCATTGTTGGCGCCCTTGACAAGTATCACTTTTACGTTGAACCTTTTAATGTAGGATCATATCAGCTTGTCTTTCCCTTGTTTGATGGATCCTAAGATTTCCACTAACTTGGGTGGCCTTCTAGACACCGTGAATTAAACTGAATACATCTTTTTCTAGATCCAATACTTTCAGCGAATTTAGACCCTTTAAAGTGCTTGCTTTTCATACACTTGACGACGTCAAGAAGACAACTCATGTTTTTGGAAAGTCTGAGATCCATCAGAAAATGGAAAGAGGGTCATTATAATCCTACATCTAAAGGGTCAATGGAGAAGCGATACTAGTTATGAGCACCGGCAAGACGATGAAGAAGTACATGTTAAGTCTAAGACTCAAAAAAGGTTCCAAATTTGTCGAAGTATTTGAATCAGGGTTCGTAAAACCTTTAACGTCCTAATGGCAAAGGTCGAAAAGTTCATACAATATAAGGTAAAACTGGTTGTCAGTAAGGCAATTTATGACAAAGGATTTCAGGAGGAAGAAATAAGCAGAAGGAAAAACAAACAAAAAATTCAAACAAGAAAACAAAAAGAGCCAATAAATTTTCACGGGGCAACCGAGAGGCCAAAGGAGCATTACATCTTGATACAAAGATTACACGTCATTAAATGTACCAATAGAGTGTATCTTGCAAGAATGCATCAACAAAATATTTAGAGAAAAACAAGTTGAAACACCAAAACCACTTTGAGAACGTTCGGGAGTGGACAAATCTCGATGTTATCATTTCGACATGTGTAACTTCCACAACACAAACAAATGCGTACAAGTGGAGGATGATGTCAAAGACTTAATCAGGAAGGGATAGTTGTCCAGATTTTCTCCCTAAGACAAAATTAGATCTAAGGAAAAGAGGCAAGAAGAAGTAAGTCCGCAAATGAGAAAGAGGGTAATAGTCCGAGTGGCTAAAAACAGAGACATTTCCTATCAACTTCAAGAAAGACTCAAGGGGTGAAAATGAGGAAATATTAAAAGTGACCAAGTAAACGAGATTCCGCATGAAAAAAACCACGTTGGCCATGACTTAGATAGTTTCACAAGGGTTCCCTCATAAAAGTTTTAATATATTAAATTATACTAAAATACTTAAGAAGAGATTGAAGAGTAGCTTATAAAAGAATGATGAAAAGATATATTTTAATCTGAGGAGGATGAATAATGTAATTTATTTATCTTTTATGGGAGGAGAATGTAGTTTTTTCTAAAATAAAATTTTAATAGTTACCACAATAATATATTAAAAAAGAAACAATACAAACAAATTGGGGGAAAACATAGTCTAACCTGGTGAAAACAATAAATAAACAAAACAATAAAGCAAGTATGAATTCAGAGACACACTTACGCGATTGCATGGGTGCACGTTCATGTGATTGTACAATTCGTTCTAATACTTTTTCTAATATGTTTTTTCAGAAAATGGATGTAAATGTATAAATTTTTCATCTTTAATGAGCAAGTGATTGCATGAGTATGAGTTCAAATCCGCAAAATCGTATTTATTCACCTTTAAGGGGTAGGTAAAATTTTGACAACTAGACAAAAAGAAAGATATTGTGAGATGAGCATCTCTCATGAGAGGAAAATGTAACATACTTTACATAAGAGGGCAAGGGATTGTGTATTGAAAATTTCTTTACCCACCTCCCTATGGGGGTCACCCCCAGCGAAAACCCAAAACTGCCCCTGCTTCGGAGATGCATCTCCGAAGTTATTTTTTTTTGAATTTTTTTTTACTTTGGAAATGCATCTCCGAAAACACCAAAAAAGTGGTGTTTTCGGAGATACATTTCCGAAGTCAAAAAAATTCAAAACCGTGAATATTTTCGGAAGTTCATTTCCGAAAATATTGCTGCATATACAAATTTCCCTCCTTCACTATTTCATCATTTTTCTCTAAAACTTCCGCAAACCCTCTCCAAAACCCAATCAATCTCCATCCATTTTTCGTCCTAAAATCAAGTTTCAAACCGTTGATCACGTTAAAGGGAGCATATAAAGCTACAATTTCAGGTAAACATCACTCATTTATTCCCCTATTTCACTACATTGATTGATGAATTTTATGCTGAAACTGATATGGTTCGGAAGTTCATTTCCGAAATATATTACCTAACAAATTTCGGAAATGAACTTCCGAAATATGCCCTGGCAGTAAAAAAACTGTTTTGGCCAACTTTTGCTAATTTTTTCATTTGTTAGGTATGGTGCATCCGGACAATATTGTGCAAGACGATGACGCAGTAGTTCCAGTAGTTGTCAGCGTTAATAACGATCCGGTTATCGACGTTAATCCTGTGATCAATGCGGTTGATGTTCGGCAAGAATTTACAAATGATCGGAGCTTCGGTAGTCGCGAACAATTGATTGAGTGGGTTCGGAACGAAGCTAGTAAACTTGGATTTGGAATTTTTATTTTAAGGTCGGACAACGGAAATAGTAGGCGAAAAGCTTTCGTTGTTTTGAATTGCGAACGAGGTGGGAGTTATGTACAATCAAACTGGGTGCTAAAACACGACGACACGGGATCGAGAAAGTGCAGGTGTCCTTTTAAGTTGCGTGCTACTCGGAGGGTTGATGATTTGTGGCGGTTAACCGTAATTTGTGGAATTCATAATCATGCCTTGGATGTCAAGTTACACGGACATCCAATGGCGTGTCGTTTGTCCCGCGAAGAGAGGAATGTGATATCGGACTTAACGATAGTCAAAGTGGCGCCTCACAACATACTTGCCGGTTTGAAGCGTAAGAAACCGGATAGCGTTTCAAATATCAAACAAGTTTACAATGAACGACACAATCTCAAAGTTTTGAATATAGGCCCTCGATCGGAAATGCAACAACTTTTGAAACTACTAGGCGATAACAAATATGTTTCAAGCTTCCGAACCTCCGAGGACAAAGTTACGGTACATGATATTTTTTGAACTCATCTCGAAAGTATCAAATTATTCAACACATTTCCAACCGTTCTAGTCATGGATTCGACGTACAAGACAAACAAATATAGGCTTCCTCTTCTAGAGATAGTCGGTGTGACCTCGACGGACAAGACTTATTCGGTCGGGTTTGCTTTTTTGGAGTGTGAAAAAGAAGACAACTTTACATGGGCCTTGGGAATTTGAAAGTCTTTGTTAGTTGATCAAGAGGTTATGCCAAACGTCATTGTCACCGACCGGGACAATGCTTTGATGAATGCAGTCGATACCGTCTTCCCGACATCTACCGCGTTACTTTGCCGGTATCACATAACTTGCAACGTGAGAAGCAAGTTGAAACCCGCGGTTGGGACAAAAGATAGGCCGGATGAAAATGGTAAAGTTATCAAAGCCGGTGTTGTGGTTGATAGGATAATGGCGGCATGGAGGGAAATTTTGGATGCATACTCCGAAGAGGTGTATACCGAGAAATTGGTACACTTTAGGTCTTTGTGTGGTTCCATTAAGACATTTTGTCATTACGTCGAATCCACCATTCTTGACAAAGTTAGAGAAATAGTCGTGTGCGCTTGGACAAATCGAGTTAGACATCTTGGTTGCACCACGACTAACCGAGTTGAATCCGCACATGCGGTCTTCAAGAGGTGGTTGGGTGATAGCAAGGGAGATTTGTGTCAGGGATGGGACACCGTCAACCAAATGCTCCAAAATCAACACAATGAAATTCAAACATCGTTCGGTCGGAGCAAGACGGTTATGGAACACCGGTATAAGGGCCAAATTCTATTCTCCCAATTGATTTACAACATATCCCGAACGGGTTTGAATTTTTTGTTTCATCAAGCTAAGCGGTCGGAGACCACGGGGCCGGATAGTTCATTATGTGGGTGCCCCATTAGAAAGACATACGGCCTTCCATGTGCTTGTATACTTGCAAAAAAGAAGGTGTTGAATTCACTAATACGCATGGATGATGTAGCCGACCATTGGAAGAAGCTTCGTTTTGATGATTTTGACCCGCCGAAAGAAAATGACTCCAAAATCACCATCTCCGACGAGTTGGAAGTGATAATGGAGAAGTTTGCTAAAGCGGATGACACAACGAAAATGCATATAAAAGAACAATTACGAAAAATCGCATTTCCGGAGACCACCGATTTGAAACCGCCATCTCAACTGGTTAAGACGAAAGGTGCACCGAAAAAGTCCAAAATTACACAAGATGACACGTCAACAAAACGATCTCCTTCCTACTTTGAACATGTTGATGCATCGTTCCCGGATTCACCGACACCGAAGTCCAAGTGTAGTGGTAACAAAGGTGCCCGTATTTCGAAGCCACCTTGCACACCGCCGATAAAAAAATCACCCATTGTCTACATTGATGAGATGCCACTTATTATGCACAAATATATCGATAATATCGTTGATGTTGGAGGCGACGACAATTGTGGATATCGGGCCGTTGCGGGTTTGCTCGGTAAAGGGGAAAATAATCACACTTTAGTCCGACGGGAACTTATTGCGGAGTTGACTTCATATCAGGACATCTACGGCCGACTATATGAAAATCAAGAAAAGTTTGCGAAAATTCATGATTCACTTGTTCCATCACTTACCGGTATCGCTCTGGTCTCGAAGTGGATGTCATTCCCCGATATGGGTCATCTCATAGCAAGTGCATATGATATTGTATGCGTCGATTTGACGAGGTTTGGACTAATTGAGGCTTTCTTTCCACTTCATAGTCGACCGCCATTGGACGCGTCGGGCCGGATCATATGCATCAGGTATCTACGATCGCGGCACTTCGTCCAAGTGTTTTTGAAACCGGGGTGTCCTATACCGGCTACTTCTTGTCAATGGACGGCACATCGTTCAAATGAGGCGGAGACTTGGCCGAATCCTTTCGTTTGTTCCGGATCATTTTTTGTTTGTAATGACCATTTTTGTATGTATTGTTGTTTATCATGTAAAATCGGACCGATTCAATACATATATAATATAAGTATGTTTTATGTCATCTTTGTCTAATTTATGTTTATTGTGAATTCCATTTGTTCAATTTACACAACACACTAAGTTATCAACAAAATGCAAAATTTTGTTCTGTTTCTACATAATTCGGAAATGAACTTCCGAAATATGCTAGTCTGCCTCCAATTTTCGGAAGTTCATTTCCGAAAAGTCCCCTGAGGCAGGATAAGGTTTGTTGGGCCATCATTGCTCCAATAAGTCTATAAATACAACACACTCTTCTTCATCCTCTTCACACCACAAAACACAAATGACACAAACCTACCCCCACCTAGCATTCGTCTACTTTGAAACCGGCTACCCGATGCCGTTCCAATTTCGCTTCTCGCGCGACACGCCGTTTGCGGAGTTGATAACGTCGCTCAACACGCTTTTGCATTATCCCGAGAATCGAAAGGTTGTCAAGCTCGAGTACCGCTCGCCATCGCTTAACGACGAGGGACACATTAAGTTCACACCTTTTGAGATCAAGAACGACGAAGATTTAGCGGTTTTGTGGACAACGTTCGAACGAATTTATTCGAAGGGCCCGATCGAGTTGGACGCGAAACTTCAAAGATCGGCGGACGACGTTATCAAAATGTTGACTCATCCCCACCTACCCGTGTTTAACAATATGTAACTTTAATCTTATGTAATGTGATCGATGTGATCTTCACCCGATTAAATAAAGCGAATCGTTCTTGTTTTTCATCTTTCTTCTGTCCAGACAATATTTTGGAAGTACATTTCCGAAATCCTCCAAGGGGGTGAATTCGGAGATGAACTTCCGAAAACACCACATTTTCTGAAACATAACTTTATTTCGGAGATGCATCTCCGAAATCAATATTTTATATTAAAAAAAACACTTTTTCGGAGATACATTTCCGAAAACACCTTTTTTTCAAAAAAAGTACGTTTTCGGAAATGAACTTCCGAAACTAGGGGTATTGTGGTAAATTCACCAGAGGTGACCAAGAAGATTAGGAGGTGGGTGAAGAAATTTTCTTGTGTATTTTAACATAAGAGAGGAGGGTAGTGTGATATGAGTATCTACTAAGAGAGGGGAATGTCATATATTTTGCATAGAAGGGGATGAGAGTGTAAATTTTAACACAATAGGAGAGTGATATAATATGAATATCTCTCATGGATAGTGTAATTTACTCATAAATTAATAATTTGACTTCTAAGGTATATTAGAGTTTAATAGACATGCATTAATAATGTAAAATAGGTTTACATTGTCGTCTAATAAAAAAACTATCAATTTACCATATCATCAAAATAATTTTAAAATATATGCATGATTTGACGGAATACACGTCGTTGATTAGTTGTCGATATAAAACTATTTTACACTAAGAATACATATTCTATTTTCTCAATATGTTAATAAAATTTCTATACATTAATTATTGTTTTTTAAAAATTTATCTTTTCTGTAGTTGTTATTTATATTTTATTTTTGGGTTAATAGGCATTTACACCCCCGTAATATTAGCGAATTTTGTTTTTCCCCCTCCGTTGCCAAAGGCAGATTTTGGCAACGGTTTTTTCAAAAAAATCGTTGCCAAAACCTGCCTTTGGCAACAGAGGGGGGAAAAGCAAAATTCGCTAACATTACAGGGGTGTAAATGCCTATTAACCCTTTATTTTTTATAGAGATGTATCAGTCATTTATTTTCTTATCATATCATGGTAAATTTTAATCCAACTCAAATTTAAAATAGAAATTTTAATTTCAACAAAAAAAATAGTACAAGTTTTATGATTAATTTATCATATATTCTAATGTATCATGAAAAACTAAATTAAGCAAGGATGTGATATAATTATTCTTTTATCAAGCTCATCAAACTGACCACAAGATTGTTTGTAAATTAGGAGGAGAGGAGGAGGGAAAGACTTCAGCAAAGTATATTTAAAATCAACAAAATAATATTTTTTTTAAAAATATTTTATATGAAATAGTAAATGAATATTTATTATTACTAATATTTTTTAATTTCAAAATATTATAAGAATACAAATTATAATTGAGGAAATTTATTTAATCCCTCCAATACCTTTCAAAATTTCATTTATCAATAGAAATATTGAATTTTTCAAATTAAGAGATTTTTATATTATGAATAAATTAAACCTCCATAAACTCTCTCCACTTAAAGCCTTCAATGTTTTCTCTATCTTTTCTTCTTTTTTTTTTTTTTTTACAAAACTCTTCTCTTTTTTCCACCAAACTTTCAAACAAGGCCGAAATGAATTGAAACGCACACATGTGAACTGAGAGCATCTTCAATGGTGGTATTTTTCAATGAGTTTTCCAACTAGACATTAATATAATAATTAAATATTGAATCAAAATGCCATGTCATAGTAGAGTTGCATTGCAATGCAACTAGTAAAAAATTGTAATACCCAATCAAATTAATTTATGAGGTAAAGTTGTGGGACCCATTTGAATTACACTAATAAAATAAATATTAAATAAATTATTTTGAGATGATATGGCTGATGGGACCCATAAAGAACTCAAAAATGGATTGTACCATTGGAGATGGTCTGAGTTTTTTATTTTTTACTTTGGAATTAAAAAGGGTTTGCCAAGAGAGTCAGCTATATATATGTCCATAATTTCTCAGCAAAATTCAAACTAGAATTTATTCCACTAAAGATGATCTACAAGATTCAACCAACCCTACTTTACAAGATTGCAATCTCTCAGCACATGAATGGTGGATTCTCCCGTTCCATGACACTCAATGCATAAGGGGTTACTAAACGGTCTCCACATCAACATATGTTTAGTTTTTATACCATCATGATTGACTAGCCATATGAACGTGCAGATTCTTTCTAGGACTTGCACATGCCATATTTTCTTCCAATCTCTGTTGCTACTTTAGCTCTCAATGCTAGTGAGGGTCAAATAAGAAGACGATATATTGAATTCTTGCTGAAGCGGTAAAGCGGCAAACAACAAAAGTTTTGGAAATATTTATCCATAAATTATCGTGTCCACAGAGATTAGTGATATCTAACTCTAGAAATAACTTATCGATTAGTTATACTCAACCTACAATACTCATCAATATCATCAAGCATCATTCACACTCTAAGTCATTTCTAACCCAAAGTAGAGAGAACTACTATGTCATCTCGGCAACGATCTCTCAGCCAACCTCAACAACACAGTAGACAACCGTATTGCTCGCATCGACGATCTCTCAACCAACACAAACAACACAAAGACATTAAGCTTCGATACCCACGGCGAATATTAAGCAAAAAGATTAAGGAAAACATCAATAATGATTTGTAAAGCAAACTTTATACAACACCATGATCAACAAATATACATGAGTTCAAAGTACAATCTTATACAAAACCCAACCAAAAAGAAATACACAAAGAACATATTTATATATAATATAATTATTATACTTATAATTACAAGAATTATTTCTTTTTGAAAAATAATTGTTTCGACTATATCTAATAATTAAACTATTACTTTACCTCATTTTAAGCTTGTAAAAACCAATTATATTTTAAGTTTTTTATATTTAATAATTCATATTCAGTAAAAAAAATTATACAAAAATCATAATTCAAAATAATATAATTTAGTAAAAAAATATTGAATTAAAATAAATAAAATACTATTATTTTTAATGTATTTTGATGAATTATCTTTTACACAATTTTATTAATAAAATATATCAATTGTTTTATTACTAAAATAATATAAAATAGTTATTATAAAGAATAATAACGTATGAATTATATATTACTCAAGAAAATAATTATATTAATAATTATTATGTAAATTTTATATTAGTCAAGTAATTATTATAAAAAAATATTATTATTATTATTGTAAATAATAAATAATAATTATATTTATAGAAATAATAAAAATTTCTATTTCAAGAAAATTTCTATTTTGATTTATTCAATTTTGTTAAGAAATTGATGACAATTGAAACAAATGGTATCTTCGGATATGCATCTTTAAATACTTCGAAATACATTTTTTTAGTTTTCAGAGGTGCGCCCCATATAGCAAAGGTGGGATGAGAAATTGACCGAATTTAAGAGGACAAAATACTACGTCTGCGTTATTTTAATTTTGGATAAAAATTGTCAAAAGTAAGTTTTTTTTAGTATTCTTATGAATTTAAGAGGACAAAATATATTTAAAGTAGAAACAAAATTTTGTAAGAAATGGTCCAACATAAAGATCGTTATTATGGAGCAAGATTCGAACATGTGATCTTAAAAAGAGATTAAATTTTATTTTTCTCAATCAAATCCCAAATATCTAGATTTAGTTAAATTCTAATAATATTGTTGAAATTGTCTTTATTCAAAGAATTTTTAAAAAAACTAATTAATATTATTTATTTTATCATTAAAAATCATAAATAAATAAATAATAAATTACACTCGTGCTCCGAGAGATACTCATATTACACTACTCATTTTTTCTTGTGTTTTGTTTGGCCCAATTTTTCATCTACTTTTCTTCTTCTTATAAAGAGATGGAGGGCCAAACACATTTTTATAAACCTCTTATGATAAAAAATATCTTTTTTTTAAAAGAAAAAATTGAATAAAAGAAGTTTGTAAAAAAGG